>NC_090649.1:59004650-59092150 GCF_040937935.1 Hyperolius riggenbachi | reverse complement strand
GTTTCTAGGACTTACGGGGGCTTTGCTATTAACCGCTAAAGTTGGAGGATTTTTACTGTAATGTAAAATGCAGAAAATCTGCATCTGCCTCCTGCATTTTACATTACAGTAAAAATCCGCCGACTTTAGTGGTTAATAGCAAAGCCCCCGTAAGTCCTAGAAACACCAAATTTTCAGAATTTTCTGAACAGAATCTTGAGAACAAGATGCAAAAAAAAAGTTTTCAAAAAGACCTTATAGTTTTTTGAGAAAATCGATGTTAAAGTCGGGCGGAATTTCCGTGATTTCCGGCGGAAATTCCGCATTGGAATGCGGAAATTGTTAGCGGAAAGCGGTATCGGTAATTGGCAATGGCGGAATGCGGATTTACCGCGGAATCAGTAATTGGCATTTCCGACCATCCATAGTCCCCAGTACAGCGCTGCTGCAGATCGCAGCGCTGTACTAAGTAAAAAGCCGTCTAACAGTCTCCGAGCGGCGATCACCGCTGGGAGACTGAAGATGCACGCGCAGCCTGCGTGCGATCTCCTGCAAACTGAAGCCCCAGGACTTTACACCAATCGGCGTTAGGCGGTGCTGGGGCTGCCGCTGTGGCCAAGCCCATCGCCGTGACGCGGTCGGCAAGCAGTTAAAGAGCGGTTTCCTGCAGACTGCGATTTGGCATGAGGGAGCCCAGTAGGTTTTCCCAGTATGGGGCCAGAAATTTCTGAAGGCGCCCTGATTACACTGATCATATAAAATAAATGCTTTTTTTGTTTAGCTGCGTTTCCAAATCAATGGCGATTGGCGGTTTTCATAAGCGTTAGGCTAATGATAGTCATGGGGCAAACCCAAAGGAGGAATTGCGATTAGGAAAATTGAAATTGCGGGTCCTGCAGCATTTTTGGATTGATTGTGCTACAATACAAAAGATAGGATCGCTGCAAAGTTACTTCTTAATCACTGTACAAAAGCGATTTTGCAGCAATTTCACTACCCGAAGCAAAGAAAAGAGAAAAAAAGGAAGTTGCAAATCAATATCGCTCTGCAAAGCACTAAAATAAAATTGCTACAAAGTTTGCTGGTAATCACTCAAAAATTACTTCACGAAACGTTAGCAAAAAGCAATTGCGACTAGCGTTCTGCAGTGGGTGCCTGGACTTTAGTGATAGCAACATAAGTGATTTAGGCCCATTTTACACTTGCCCTGCAAGTATACATTGTGTTACCCTGTTTTAGCGCAGGGTAGCGCAGCGGCAAAGCAAGTTTCACACTTACTGCGCCGCATTGTGCCGAAAGCTTCTGAATGTGCAGCGCGTTACCGTATGACTATCGTGGCGACGCGGCGGAAGTAATTGAAATCCATGGGCAATGCATACATTTTATTCATGCCATGCGGAAATAACTGGAATCTCAGTGATGTACTTCCTGTTCAGCAGGAAGTATGTCACTGAGCGGGGGCGGCACTATGCATATGACCTTGTCGGTGCACCCTACCGCAGGGCCACATGTTTGTCATTTTTTGGCGGTGGGATGTGGCAGGAGAATCGCAATCGCCACTGCAACGCATAATACGTAGAAAACCAGCCTTATGGTGCACTTTAAAATCTACATTTTATACATATGCATTTTTTGTGATAGTGGTCCTTAAATCATTATCAGACACATGACGGCTCAGCGCATTGTCAATAGGAATTGTCCACGTTACCGTCTCTCCTGTGCCACGGAAGAAAATCTTAAACGTCCGCTCCAGATTCTTCTCCAACTCGGCCTCAGCAACGCCCTTCCAAAATAAAACATAATTAGGCATTTTATAGCACTGGCTCTGTGCAACTTTCCGACTCCCCCAGGCAGATTTAATTCCTCCACTCTCGGCTCGCCCTGAGAGACTACAATGTGCAATAACTCCCAGCATGCCCCACTACAATGTGCAGTAACTCCCAGCATGCCCTAACACAATGTACCGTAACCCCTAGCATGCTCTGAGAGACTACAATGTACAGTAACTAGCAGCATGCCCTGAGAGACTACATTGTACAGTAACTCCCAGCATGCCCTGAGAGACTACATTGTACAGTAACTCCCAGCATGCCCTGAGAGACTACAATGTAGAGTAACTCCCAGGATGCCCTGAGAGACTACAATGTATAGTAACTCCCAGCATGCCCTGAGAGACTACAATGTACAGTAACTCCCAGCATGCCCTGAGAGACTACAATGTAGAGTAACTCCCAGCATGCTCTGAGAGACTACAATGTAGAGTAACTCCCAGCATGCCCTGAGAGACTACAAAGTATTTATTTTTAAACAATACCAGTTGCCTGGCTGTCCTGCTGATCCCTTTCGTTGCAGAAGAGTCTGGATCACTCACCTGAAACAAGCATGCAGCTAATCTTTTTTCAGATTTTTGTTCCAAATATAACTGATCTGCTGAATGCTTGTTCAGGGGTTATGGCTAAAGGTATTAGAAACAGAGGATCAGCAGTGTAGCCAGGCAGTCTGCATTGTTTAAAGAAAATCTGAAGCGAAAAAAAAACTTGTGATATAATGACTTGCATGTGTAGTAGGGATAATTATATTTTTATATCACACCAAAGCTATAAAACAAACCAGAAATAATGACCCTTTGAACTTTCCTGCAGTAAAACCTCATCTCAAGCTGCCTCTCACTGTTTCTTGGCTGTTTAAATGGTTCAGAAAACAGGACTGTATTCCGCCCAGTGGGTCCAATAGCTCAGAGAACCTCTTTTGCATAGATAGCAACTGAAGTTTTTTTTAACTCTTCCTGTACTGGAAAACAGCATGAGACTCTTTTCTTTGCTGCTAATGTTCTATTTGTTAGCTGTACTACACATACAATTCATTATTTCATAAGTTTATTTTCCCTTCAGGTGTGCTGTAACATTTCACCAGGACAGCAGCTGAAGATTAATCTTGGGTTACCCAGTCACAACTTTTATAAGTGAAATCTTCCCTCCATGAAAGAGATGGATACATTCGCCAGACATCACTTCTGCTGCTCCTGTGAGAATTGACCCTTTACATGACCACGAACAAAGGTTTGTGTAGGAACAGGTTCAGTGCCTACACGCTGAGACTTATACCATGATATGGTCCGAAGCAGGTCCACAGCTTTTCCCCGCACTGCGACTTAGCTGGGCCCCTCCCTATACACAATGTTATTATGTCTATGGCCACAAGCAGTGTAATTTGGATGCCGGCGGACCCCAAATTACTTCTCCCTTCAAGCAGGGCCGGTTCTCTCATGAAGCAAGGTGAAACATTTGCATCAGGCGGAAGAGATTACAGGGACGGCATGTTTGTACTGTGTTTACACTAACAGCATGCAGTCAGAGTAGGAAGAGAAGCAAGAGGATAGTGAGCGAGGTTAAGAGGTCATCACTGGGGAAAAACAGCTTGTTGTGCTGTGTGAGGAGTCTGACAGTGAGTGAGGAGGGGGAGGCAGGAGAGCAGCAGTGTCTCATTTGACTTGCACAGCAGAAGGGAGGAGGTGGCACTGCTGTCCTGACTGAGGAGGAATGGAGGACTGGCTGAGGATTAACAGTTTGTTTGTCACAGACTCTCAGCCAGCCAGTGTGTTATTGTGTTGAGCTGCAGCATGTCTTGTCTCAAGTTTTTGCATATGTTTCGTCGCTGACTGACAGCATTAAATGAAGCAGAGTAAATTGCTGGGTGTTGGGCAGTCATTCCAAATCAGGAAGTGTGTGTGTGTGTGTGTGTGTGTGTGTTGGGGGGGGTAATCCTCATAAGTTTGGCTTACGCAGAAAAAAATCTAGAGACCGCACTGCCTTCAAGTTGCTACGACTCGGAGGGGAAATAGTAAATGATGTGAGAATCTATGTACGGGATATAGTCATTGTGTATGAATAGTGGTGCCACTGCCCATATGAGGATAACCAGAGAGTCCTCTTACAATCCATCCCTACCAAAGATATACACCTTTTATAAAAAGAGGCCCTGTCTACTAGCTTACCGGCTCCTGGAAGTATAACTGATAGTCAAAGATCGGGATGTGCTTTATCACTTCACTAGGCGGTACATCTGGATTGACTCCAAATAATGGGGTGTTCAGTGACGCCACCGCCCTGTTCAGGAAAACACATAGGATATTATACAGTGGAAGCTGGGAATTTGTAGACTTTTCTTGACTGAGAGAATGCAGTATAAAATATGTATAAGAATTAGTAAAAATATTTTTTTTCCTATGTAGCTGTATGTCCCCGTAGGTGCGATTAAAGGGGCACTACGGCGAAAAAATTGTAAAATTTAAAATATGTGCAAACAGACAAATAAGAATTATAATTTTTCCAGAGTAAAATGAGCCATAAATGACTTTTCTCCTATGTTGCTGTCATTTTCAGTTGGTAGTAGAAATCTGACAGAAGCGACAGGTTTTGGACTAGTCCATCTCTTCATAGGGGATCCTCAGCAAGGCTTTTATTCTTTATAAAGACATTCCCTAAAAAGGATTTAAACAATGATGCTGGCCAGCTTCCCTGCTCGCAACACAGTTTTTGGCAGTTGGACAGTGCAACTGCCATACACTATGTGCTTTTGAAAATAAATAAATCCCTGAGAATCCCCTATGAAGAGACAGACTAGTCCAAAACCTGTCACTTCTGTCAGATTTCTATGACTTACTGTAAGTGACAGCGACATAGGAGAAAAGTCATTTATGGCTCATTTTACTCTGGAAAAAAACATACTTATTTGTTTGTTTGCACGTATTTTAAATTTTAAATTTTTTTGCCATAGTGCCCCTTTAACCAGACAGATCTGATCCTTTTACCAGTCTTAAATTAGTACAGCTGCTCATGAGGGAGTCTCAAGACTCTTGTTAGGGAGGAGCAAGACCAGTTTTGCAAAGTGTAAAACATTCCCGGCACGTCCGGGAATAAGAGGTGGGGTGTTATACAATAATCATACCTAGCGGCAGTGTGTTTTTAGGTTATCTAGTACAACTTGGCTAGCCAGAGGTCAAAGAGGAATGTCGTAAGTTAGAATGTGTTCTTGTCGGAAAAAGTGAGGTTTGAAGGAGCGATTAAAGATTTCTTTTTTTTTCTTTCATAATCTTTATTTAAATTTTTTAGAAAGTTTTAGTACAAAAGAGAAAAACAAACAAACAAACAGAACAATAGCAACAAAAAAAAAAAGAGAGAAAGAGAAAAAAAAACAAAAACACAAACAAAAAAAGAAAAAAAAAACCCAAAGAAAACAAACCAAACATCAGCGGTAAGATTAAAGATTTCTGAGGTTGGAGAGTGACGGATGTGTTGCGGGAGGGCATTCCAGGGGAGGGGTGAAGCATGAGAGAAATCTTGTATACGTGAATGCGAGGTGGTGATTTTAAAGGAGGACAAAAGAAGGTCGTGTGCAGATGTGAGATTGCGGTCGGTATCTGGAAACGAGTGAGGAGATGTACAGGGGAGAGAGATTGTGGAGAGCTCTGTAGGTTAGGGTTAAGAGTTTGCGTTAGTTACTTATGTGACATGTGATGGGGTAGCCAGGCAGTAGTGTGACAACATGGGAGCTACACTGAAAACCCTAATAACAATACAAATAAATTTATACAAGTATTTGCAAAGTTTTTTGTTTGTTTGCTATACTAATGCACGAAAGGAAGAAGTTCCGCACAAATCCTACGTTCAATCGAGTCCCAACTTTATTAATACAGGTAAAAGCCATACAGTCAAGAAGCTGACATGTTTCGGACTCACAGGTCCTTAATAATAATAATAATAATAATAATCTGAACATTTGTATAGCGCTTTTCTCCTGTCGGACTCAAAACGCTCAAGAGCTGCAGCCACTGCGACGCGTTTAAGAGGCCACCCTGCAGTGTTAGGGAGTCTTGCCTGTGATTCCGAAACATGTCAGTTCCTTGACTGTATGGCTTTTACCTGCATTAATAAAGTTGGGACTTGATTGAACGTAGGATTTTGTGCGGAACTTCTTGCTTTCTTGCTGCATATTTGGGTCAAGTCGCCTGGTTCCAGCACTATCCTGGTGTCCGAGGTGTAGCGGAATTCACCTATTCGCTACTTCTTTGCTATACTAACGTATCTACTAAAGTTCCAATAATGTATGGCTTTCTCTGTGTATCAGATCAGCCAGAGACTCAGAGATAATTCAGCGTCTTACCGAACCCGTTCTGGGTAGAAGAGAGCCATGTTCCAGACAAAAGCGCCACCCCAGTCATGTCCAATGAATGTCGCCTGGGAAATGCCCTGAGAAGACACATGACACAGACCAAGTTATAGCTTTGAAGTCTGAGTTTTTTCCATGTTTAATTTAAAACACTGTAGTGAGTCAGTTCTTATGAACATGGGAAATGTAATAACTCCAGTCCTTCACGCAGGTTGTAGATATATCAATGGTTAACTCTTGCGCTCACAATATACATGCACACAGCTGCTTGTAACACAGACAGCAATAAATCTGTTGTTGGTTGACAGTATCTGAGTTTAAAGGACAGCTAAAGTGAGAAGACTATGGAGACTGCCATGTTTATTTCCTTTTAAACAATACCAGTTACCTGGCAGCCCTGCTGGACTTTTTGGCTGAAGACGTATCTGAATAACACCAGAAACAAGCATGCAGCTAACCTTGTCAAATCTGACAATAATGTCAGAAATACCTGATATGCTGCATGCTTGTTCAGGGACTATGGCTGAAAGTATTAGTGGCAGAGGATCAGCAGGAGTGCCAGGCAACTGGTATTGCTTAAAAGGAAATAAACATGGCAGCCTCCATATACTTCTCTCTTCAGTTGTCCTTTAAGCCATCGCAGCCTGGCTGGGATTTGTAAATCTCGTGTACCTACCGTATAAATTATAGCCCAGTTGTTACATAAAGCGTTTGAGCTTCTTGTTCCCATGGATGACCCCACCTTAGGGGAAAGTAGGGCAATTCCCCAGGCCCCCCCCCCCCGAGTCACCCCCCCCTTCCCCCCAGGTGTCTTTCTAAGGGCCCATTCCCACTTTCAAATCGCTAGCACTTAGCGATACCGTTTTGCACGGGTGATATTACCGCGATTAGCACGGTAAAATCACTGTATGCTCTCGCTATTCCGAGCGAATCGCGGTCATCGCTATTTTGAAGCACTGTATCGCTTTCACTCCAGAAGTGCCGAAAAATGCTGCAAGCAAAACGTTTCGCGATTGACACTAATCACAAAACACCTGCGATCAGCGGCAATGAGAACACTGCAATTATGTTTGTATTGCGCTAGCGGGAATCACCTAATTGCCTAAGTGAGAACGGGCCCTAAGCGTATATCGGTCCCCAAGGACTTTGCAGAGAATTTGGAAGAAAAGGAGCTCACCTGTCTGACCGGGGCGCTCTTCCATCAGTCTGCGCTCTTCCTGTCTTCAACCCTGCGTGATGCATCTTTACAGTGACCAGGCAGCATGATATGTGAGTTGCATGTCCTGGATCACTGAGAAGAGGACCAGCAGGAAGAAGGGGAGCACACAGACTGATGGAGGAGTGCTCTGGCAAAGACAGGTGAGTTGCTCCAATGTCAAAATTTCTGCCACATATACACTTGGGTGGGGCTTCACTAGCCAGCTCTGAGGCCCAGCGGGCGGGAAGCAGCTGCTTAAAGCGGTATAAAACCCTGACATAATATTCAATAAAAACATGTTTTCCTAATTTTTATATGCCATATGGTTATCATATTTGCTTTTGTGCATAAGTATTATTATTCATTTAGAAATTATACGTCCCTAAAGTCCGCTTACTTTACTCTGAGAGCTGACTGCATTTTATTCATAACTGCTTTATAAATGCTTTCTGATTGTCTCACTGTCTTTAGGAGACCCGGCAGTGACAGAGAAGGCTTTGTTTACATTCCTCACTTGATACAATTAAATACAAGATAACATTATCTACAAGTTCGGATGCAGCCAGCTCTGCTGGCAGGGAAGCTTCTTAAGCTACATACACATGGGCTACCGTTGATGCTGTTGCTAGCACACAGGAAACCTGTGCGCAACAGCTCGGCAACAGCTCCACCTGAGCGACAGCTGTTTACACGTCTCTGCCCAACAGGCAGAGACGCGGCAGAAGCTGTCGCCGAAAGCTCAGTCGGGAATTTTATCAGGGCTGATTAGAAACAAGCTGAACAGTTAAAAATGAAACAGAGAGCAGGGTAGGTGTTTTCTCTAATGTTCCCACTGATATATATGGTAAAATACATGAGGGTGCTTCATCTCTGGTTCAATTTAAAGTGAACCTCCAGACTAAAAATCTACTCAGCAGAACTGAAAAGACTTGATTTCTTTAACAGTTTTACAGCATCAGAACTTTGTTTTTCTTACAAAAGCCTCATTTTAGCCTCATTTTAGCTGCATATTTAGCTGCATTCTTAGCTACGCTCACCCCATCAAAGAAAACTGCTCGGGCATCTTTCCCCTGATGCTGTGCAAAGCATGAAGGGATTTCTGATGTTGTTGTTGTTCTCATTGCCTAGCAACTGGGAGGGGTGATCAGGACACAGGACAGTTGGAACTGTGTCTTATGCTCCCTGTCACCTCCTTTCAACCAAAAAGATGGCTGCTCCCATGAAATCACAAACATTGGCCTGTTCTTTTAAAACAGGGTGGGTGAGAGATTGTATTACCTATCTATTTTAATTAACATAACTAATGTAACTTAATGACAGTATGTTCGTTTATGCTGAAGTCCCTCTTTAAGGAAGCCCTGTATGAGTATGGAATCTGAGACACTTCTCGCCTTTGGTACAATTTAAGAATTTAAGATATTAAGATAATGGAATTTCAAGTATATATATATATATATATATATATATATATATATATATATGCATGCAATTATAAATAATTCATTGTGATGTATGACTAATGCCAACACTCTATTAATAAAAATAATTATTGTTCCTACGTGGAGTGTGAATGGAAAATGAATTATGGAGCTAAGCTAGAATCCAGCATGAAACCATCAGCCCCCCCCCCCCCCCCCCCATCTTCCTGCAGGAAGCAGTGTTTGTCGTCTGGTCCCGTACACAAGTACACTTCATTACCCGGTGCAATATGCACTCCAGCCTCCCGGCGGACACTCAGCCGCCACAGGAAATCAAACAGCTGTACACCACAGGGAGGGCTGACCTTTACTGCTCATCGCCCAGGCGCCTTATTACACGCTATAAGTGCAGCGGATATAAACCTTTACATGACTGAGAATCCCGCGCATTCTTCCCGAGCGGCACAACAGCGGCTAATACGTTGGAGTGACTCATGCCAGCGAGATGAAAGTTATAAGACTCCGACAAACATGAAAGATCAAAGCCATTTCATGACATGAGAAATACTGGTTCATTTTGTCACTATAAAAGTGAAGCAGGAAAAAAGGGCGCAGGAGCCCTTACAGAAAAAACGGCACCACTATAGGCGCCTATAATAAAAGCCACATTTTGTGGAGAAGAAATTTGGGTGCATGGCAGTGGCCACTAGCAGGCACCAA
Source organism: Hyperolius riggenbachi (assembly GCF_040937935.1). Classification (NCBI taxonomy): domain Eukaryota; kingdom Metazoa; phylum Chordata; class Amphibia; order Anura; family Hyperoliidae; genus Hyperolius; species Hyperolius riggenbachi. Next base: position 59,082,667 of record NC_090649.1, on the reverse strand, counting down.
CTTTTACCTTCTTTGACGCAAATCACGGCTGCTATGAAGGTTAATTTGGGCGTTCTGAGGCACCAGATTAGCAGCAAGGGGGGAAATATTTGCGGACAGCCTTGCAGATATCAAAATCGACTAGCGCATAACAAAATTGTGGCACTGCATAGCGGGCGCGGAGCACCAACGTGAGTGGGGGGTGGAGGTGTCTTAGGGTTAGGTACCACCAGAGGGGGTCTAATGCTGGATATACACGGTGCGTTTCCGCACTCGATGCGCCCGTCGATTCGTGTCGACTTGATTATTTCCAACATGTCCGATTCGCGTTTCGATGGATCGTTAGTTCGATTTGGCATACTTTACATGCAAATCGACCTAACAATCATCGAAATGCGCTCGGAAATGCTCGGAAATAATCGAGTCGATGCGAATCGACGGGCGCATTGAGTGTGGGAACGCGAAGTGTGTATCCAGCATTAGGGTCAGGCACCACCAGCGGGGTTTTTAGGGCTAGGCACCACCAGAGGGGGGTCTTAGGGTCAGGCACCACAATGGGGGTTCTTAGGGTTAGGCACCACCAGAGGAGATCTTAGGGTTAGGCACCACCAGGGAGGGTCTTAGGGTTAGGCACCACCAGGGGGGGGGGTCTTAGGGTTAGGCACCACCAGGGGGGTCTTAGGGTTAGGCACCACCAAAGGAGGTCTTAGGTTTAGGCACCACAAGGAGGTCTTAGGGTTAGGCACCACCAGGGAGGGTCTTGGGGTTAGGCACCACCAGAGGAGGTCTTAGGGCTAAGCACCACCAGGGGAGGTCTTAGGGTTAGGAGGTCTTAAGGGAAGATCTTAAGGCTAGTCACCACCAGGGAGGTGTTAGGGTTAGGCACCACCAGGGGAGGTCTTAGGTTTATGCACCACGAGGTGGTCTTAGGGTTAGGCATCACCACCATGTATTCCTATAAAGGTACTCATCTCTTGTGTTTCTGGTCTGTTTGAACTGAAAATGAGATGTCAACGCAGAGAGGAGAGGAACAAAGGAGAGAAATTGACAACACACAGAGTGGATCCAGAATGGATCGGATCAATTATCATTTAAAGGGAACTTTTGTTAAGAAAAAGCAACACCTTCGGTTCTTCACATTGTAAGGCTTGGTAAATATAATTTCAGTTGTTTACATAATTTTTATGTTTGTATAAATCACAGCCAGATGGAGGGTCAAAGTTTGTATTTTTTTTGTCAGAAATGGTATTAGCTCAGGTTTTGGAACTGATTAACAATGCCTCCTGCTATGTGCAGCTAATAACTCTTAAGGTGGCCATACACTGGTCGATGTGCCATTAGATCGACCAGCTGACAGATCCCTATCTGATCGAATCTGATCAGAGAGGGATCGTATGGCTGCCTTTACTGCAAACAGATTGTGAATCGATTTCAGCCTGAAACCGATTCACCATCTGCTGAGCTGCTCCTGCCGCCTGTCCCCCCCCCCCCCCGTATACATTACCTGATGCTGGCTCCGGGTCCTCTTCTCCGCATTGCACGGCTCTGTTCCGGCTCCATTACGGCGCTTCCTGTGTTACTCCGTGACCAGGAAGTTCAAATAGAGCGCCCTCTATTTGAACTTCCTGGTCACTGCAGTGACACAGGAAGCGCCGGGATGGATGGAGCCGGAACAGAGCCGTGCAATGCGGAGAAGACGCCCGGGAGCCAGCCTCAGGTAATGTATACTTGATCGGATCGGCCGCCGCTAGCGACGCGCACTTTACCCGCGGGCGATCGAGGGTAATTTCCCGCACGGCGCGATCGACGGACCGATCCGATTTCGGGAGGAAATCGGATCGGCGGCTGCGTTTACCGCGAACGATTGGCAGCAGATTCGATCCCAGAATCGAATCTGCTGTCGAAACGGCCGGGAATCGAGCCAGTGTATGGCCTGCTTTATAGTTGTGAAGCAACGCAGTCTGCCTTTCCTGTCAGTTTTGGAAGTTCAAGGCAGGCTGCAAATTGAAAGTTTGGAAATGATATTCTTTAATCACCTAAGATCATAGAACGTCTTGTGTAGCGCCGATTGTCGTTTATGGCAGTTTTATTACGAAAGTGGAAATTCCCTTTACCGCCATTTCCCGTTGGAAATACAGACTAAACACAGATCCTTTCTTTTTCTTTGTCTCTTAAGTTCTTGTTATTGTCAGTAAGCAGCTGCACAACGTCAGGTAAATGGAATCTTTGTTTCCTCTGTACTGTATAAAACGCGTATTCCCAGCGGCAGAGCGGAGAACGGGCGCACCCCCCCCCCACACTTCCATCGCATAAACAGAACAGACAGTAATAAAGAGAGGCACAGAAGAGAAATAAAACAGGAGTGCTAAAACCTCCGTCACAGTGCGAGGGTGATCCGCGGCAAATGTGACGTGATTTATAGATATTGTAACTGAGCGCAGGAAATCCACTCAGCTCATAAACAGTGCAATGCAGCGTGAGCGTGTATCTCGTATTCTTACCAGCTTATCCAGGAATACAACCAGGTCCTAAAAAAAGAACAGAAAACAGACTTCAGATATTTAATGCTGAGGGGAAAAAAAAAGAACAAAAACTTTTTTATGTTTTAAAGTACCCCCAAATTGGGTAGTGCTAAACATACTTATAATTGTGTTCTATTTGTGGATGCTGTGACATATGTCACAGCACCATTCTCATCCTACAGCGCCCCCTGTGGCCCACGCCCTGCCCAGCCATAATATTCGACTGAGCAGAATGTTGATTATGGGCGGGGAGGAAGTGGCAGTTCCCCCTCCTCTCTGCCTGTCCTCAGGAACGCCCCTCCACTTGCAGCTTATGGTTCCCTATATGCTGTGCAGCATACAAGGTGCAGTGGAGCTGTTTGAAGACGTAATCATATTGGGACCCCGTACATGCAACAAAGAAGACCAGCATCAGTACAGGCCACACAGGAACCAGGACAGGTGAGTAGATAATTACCAGAATTACTTTCTGCTGCTGACCTCTGCAAGGGGGGGGAACCTCCCCTCGGTCCTAGGCCCACTACTGGTCGTAGGCTGTTTTCTGCCAGTCCGTGGGTCTGGCCTCTCACTTCCCGCGGCTGCTGTGAAGAGGAAGACAGCAGGACAGTGGTTCCCATGGAAACTGTGATATACATCACCACTACAGGAAGCCGCTGTCTTGCTGTCTTCCTCTTCACAGCAGCCACGGGACATGCTGTGAAGGTAGATGAAGGAGCATGGAGGAGAGGGGCCGATGGGGAAATATAAAAGAGGAAAGCTGGGGAAGGCTAGAAGAAGGAAGAGGAACCACTAGATCACTGGGGAACGCTATAAGCAGGAAGAGGAACCACTAGACCACAAGGGAAAGCTATAAGAAGGAAGAGGAACCACTAGACCACCAGGGAAAGCTATAAGAAGGAAGAGGAACCACTAGACCACCAGGGAAAACTAGAAGAAAGAAGAGGAATCACTAGACCACTGTAGAAAGCTATAAAGAGGAAGAGGAACCACTAGACCACCAGGGAAAGCTAGAAGAAAGAAGAAGAACCACTAGACCATTGGGGAAAGCTAGAAGAAGGAAGAGGTACAAGATGGCGCCTACTGGGCAGCCCCGATCACATCTGCTCTGCTAGTTTTCCAGATTTTATGTTTTAGTGTATTCTGTTAGTGTATCTGTGCATTTAGTTTAGTTTAGCTTCAGTCTAGCTTAGTGTTAGTTTAGCAGTTTTTAGCTGCTCTACCTGTCTCACAGCCGTAGGGGTGCTTAGCTCCTACCGCTCCTATCCACCGAGGTCACAGTGCCACCCACGTGCTCCAGTCCCCATCCAGTTGCAGAGGGATCCCACCGCAGTCAGAGCCGAAGTCTGCTCACACTGTCCTGCTCCGCCTGAAGACCCGCAATCCTGCTCGGCCATACCTGCGGCTCCGGCTACAATCTGCTTCTGCCGCTCTGCCACAGCTAGGTCACCCCTGTGGCCACTGGCTTCCATCTCCGGCCTTGCCTCCTCCGCTGCCTCCGGACCCAGCGATTGCAGACTGGCACTCAGCTGGTCCCCTGCATCTGAGGAGGCTGCTCCGCAGTGCCGATCCAGCCTCTCCACCGCTCAGCATTGCCGATCCTGCCTCCGGTTTTAGTCTGCCAGCTGCTCCTCTCGGCCGCCCACATCGGAGCTCCGTCTATATGCCACCTGGACTGAAGATCTGCCAGTTGACTCAGCTTGCGTGTGGCTCCCAGCTTCCTGCTTCTTAACACCGCGGCAGGCTCCCACGAGGCCCTAAGCTCAGGCACTGCTGCCACGTGGCCTCCAGCTCCGGTACTGCTGCTGCTTTCCTGGCTTCCTCCGCATCTGCCTCTAGTCCTAGCCTCCACAGAGTCACCTGACTCCCACATCGGTCTCAGGTCACAAACTCCACGGTGACACTCTGTACGCCTGATGATTCGGGTTCATTGGTCCACCAACAGACCCCCCCTGCTCGATCCAGGCCCAGCAATCGTCGCCCCCCTGGTCATATGGTGAGATCTATTGCCAGGTTTTATACATGGTGAATTATCCTCCTATATCTGCTATAAACTGTTGCCTGTATAACTGCCATAACCTCTGAACTATTGCCCATAGAACTTGCCTGCACATCTACTATGATCTATTGCCCATGTAACTGCTATGATCTACTGTCCATATAACTGATATGATCAAGGGTCTTGTGCCTGTATAAATGCTACTATCTTCATTGTACCAATTGCCCGCATAGCTGCTATAAACTACTACTACTACTACTACTACTGTAAACTACTGCCTAGATAACTGCTGCATACTATGAACTACTGCCCGCACGTCTGCCTCGAACCGTGGACCACTGCTGGCACAACTGCTACAACCTATGCTCCATTGTCTGCAAAACTGCTGATCCATTGCTGCATAAACTGCTACATACCTCAATCTATTGCTTGAACTGTTGTTGCATAACTGCCATGTTCACTGAACTATTGCCTGCAAAACTGTCATGTGTCCTGATCTATTGCCGTACACAGGGCCGGCCTTAGGTTTCACAGCACCCTGAGCGAAACCTGATTTTTGTGCCTCCCATCATCCTCTTCACGCATGTGCACACACACACACAGGCCCATATGCAATTCACCTTTTCTCCTGAGATATCTCCTAGGACAATGGTTCCCAACCTTTTTGACCTTGTGACACATCACACCAAATGCTCAGATCTCTGTGACACATCACATATGTATAATATAAAAAATACTATTAATAACCACGAATGGATGGAAAGAGTGCATTATCCTGAATATACTTAAAAATGAAGGCTAGAACCTTTCTGGAATATTAATAAAAACAATCAGTGGGACAGTTAGCTGCCCCCCCCCCCATTTAGAATGATAGCACAGCACCGACAATTTGCACAACACATTATAGCCGCAGTGCGCCCCCCCCCCTCCCACCCCACCCAAAAAACGCTCTCAGACTCAGTATAGGTGCCCCAGTATAGGATCGCATGTGTAGGTGCCCTCAATATAGGTTGCCAAGCATTGGTGCCCCCAGTATAGGAAGTAAGTTGAAGGTCTCCATCGCCTCTTTAGGTAGCTAGGCATAGGTGCCTCCAGTATAGGTAGCCAGGTGTCGGTGCCCTCAGTAAAGATAGCCAGCTATAGGTGCCCCCAGTATAGGAAATCAGATGTAGGTGCCCTCAGCATAGGTAACCAGCTATAGGCGCCCCCTTGGGAGCCGGCGCCCTGAGTGACCGCTACGGTCGCTCAGGTCAAAGGCCGGCTATGGCCGTAAATCTTGTCCCACCTCCTCATGTGCTGCCCTTAGCTCTGCCAATGTCACATGACTGTGCTCTGCTGCCCACCCTGTCGGCCCCTAGGAACCCAGCTGCGCCTTTCCCACTGTTTGTCAGGGCACCCTGCACCTTCCCTGCCAGGGCTCCCGGTCCCTGACGTGCGTTGCATCCCTATTGTGTCCTGTACCACCACCCCAGGCCACAGCACTCATAGCTATGGGAGTGAAGACAGCTTCACAGAATATCACCACCTTGACCAGAGATGAGCTCCTGAAATGGGAATCCCTCGCCGGAAACAACCTGCCAATGGGTAAGCCCCTGTGGGACACGGTCACTAAACGCATCAAACATCTTACAAACAGAACTGAAGGTGCCCCAAACAAACATTTCAGAGGGAGAAGAGCCGGTGCACTTGTGAGACTCAAGAGGAAAGGCCTTCGCTCCTCCATTCCTGCCATCCTGCTAGCGAATGTTTGCTCTCTCCCCAACAAAGTGGACGAGCTGCTATTACTACTTGGCAGGAAAACCTCAATCGGCAGGAACACCCCGGTTCTCTGCTTCACAGAGACCTGGCTGAGTGAATGTGTCCCTGATCACTCCCTGCTTGTACCAGGCTACGACCTCCTCCGTGCTGACCGCGACCCTACTCTCTCTGGGAAAAAGAAAGGAGTGGGCATTTGCTTTTACATAAACACCACCTGGTGCACCAACACCTCCATCCTCAGCTAGGCCTGCACCCCGGATGTCGAGTTTCTAGCAATCATCTGCAGATCAAAGTACTCCCCCAGTGAGTTCTCATCTCTTATTCTTGTCGGAGTCTACATCCCACCTGACGCTAGCACCAAGGATGCCCTGCGAGTACTCAGCGACAGCATCTAACGATGGGAGACCGCCCATCCAGAGGCCCTCTTCATCATCCTGGGTAACTTCAACAATGCAAATCTGCATCAGGAGAAGCCCCGCTATAAGCAGCACATCACCTGCTCCACCAGGCATCACAAAACTCTGGACCACTGCTACACGGTCCACGAAGACGCACACAAGGCCAGCCAGGGTGCCCCCTTGGGGAACTCCGATCACAACCTAATCCATCTGATCCCCACCTACTAAAGGCTACTTGAGACTGCCAAGCCTACTGTCAAGTCTGTCAAAAAGTGGACAGAAGAGGCCAAGCAGGAGCTGCAGGCGTGCTTTGATTGCACCGACTGGTCATCCTTGGAGGCACCCACTCTTGACGAATGGTCAGAGAATGTCACCACTTACAAGGGCTTCTGCAAAAAAATGTGCATCCCTTCTAAGACCTTCAAGGCCTTCCCCAATAACAAGCCTTGGTTCAATAATAAGCTGCGCCAGCTGCGAAAACGCAAGGAGCAGGCGCACAAATCTGGCTCCCCAGAAGAGTTCAGGGAGGCCAGGTATGCCCTGAAACGGGAACTGCACGCTGCAAAGAGAGCCTACTCTGATAAGCTGGGACTCCGCCTCCAGTCCAACAACTCGAGGAAGGTATGGCAAGGCCTCAGAGCGGTCACTAACTTCAAACCCCCCCCCCCCCCCACACTGGTGACCCCGAACACTCTGGCTGAGGAATTGAACGAGTTATACTGTAGGTTCGAGCACCAGCCCAAAGAGCTTGAGGCCCAGGGGTCGATGATGATAGCGGCACCCTCCTCACTGAGAGACCAAGACATTGCTGCATTGGTTGCAGTCCAGGAAGCAGAAGTTCTCATGCAGCTTCGCAAGCTCAACCCCAGGAAGGCTTCAGGCCCGGATGACGTATTATCAAACTGCCTAAGAACCTGATCAATTGGCTCCAGTGCTCACCACTCTGTTCAGAAAATCGCTAGCGGAAGGCACAGTCCCCTTCTGTTTCAAGAGGTCCACAATTGTACCAGTCCCCAAAACGCCATAAACGTCAGCCTGGCATACATCATGGAGCACCTCGACAGGCCTGGCTCCTATGCCAGAATCCTGTTCCTGCACTTCAGTTTAGCCTTTAACACAATCTGCCCCGACACCCTGGTCGATAACCTGGCTCAGCTCGGTGTTGACCCCAAATTTCGCTCATGGGTCAAGAGCTTCCTCTCAGACAGGACACAACAGGTAGCTCAGTAACTGCTCCTCCAGCGAGAGAACTACCAATACAGCGGCACCTCAAGGGTGTGTACTGTCCCCGTTTCTGTTCTCCATGTACACCAATAACTTCACTTCCACCTCGGACTCTGTCAAGGTCATCAAATTTGCTGATGACACAACAATCAACGGTCTCATCGGCGGCAACGGAGAGCGGGACTACCGCATGGAGATAGAGAGAATCTGCAATTGGTGCAAGAACAATAACCTTGTCCTCAAGGCAACAAAGAGCTGATTGTTGATTTCAGGAAGAACCCAATCACTCCCCCACCAGTCTACATAAGCGAGACCGAAGTCTCCAGAGTATCATCGGTCAGGTTCCTTGGCACAACCTTATCCACTGATCTAAGCTTGGGCAGAACACCATCAAAATTCAGAAGAAGGCACAGCAGAGGCTATTTTTCCTGCACCAACTGAAAAAAATTGGCATGCCTCGGGAGCTGCTGACCAGCTTCTATACCGCTACCATGGAGTCTATACTTTGCTCCTCAGTCATCGTCTGGTATGCTGGCACAACGGCCAGTGACAGACAAACCGCAAAGAATCATTAGTGAGGCAGAAAAGGTCATCGAATCGCCCCTGCTACCTCTCGAGCTCCTCCATGCGGTTAGAATGAGGAAGAGGGCCACCAGGATTTCCTACGACACCTTCCACCCTGGCAGCCTCTTCTTTGAGCCCCTCCCATCCGGCCGCCGCTTCCGAACTATCCCATCCAAGACCACCAGGCGCAGGAACTCTTTCTTCCCCCAGGCAGTTCTACTGCTCAACAACACCATCCCCTGACTCTTCCCTCCTAGTCTGCAACCAGCATACTTGCCTTAGGTGTTGCTCTTCTGCATCTCTAACACACCCAATCTCAAAGATGTAATGTTAAAGATGTTAACGAGTTTTACTGTAGGTTCGAGCAACAGCCCAAACAGCTCGGGGCCCAGGGGTCGATGATGATAGCGGCACCCTCCTCACTGAGAGACCAAGACATTGCTGCATTGGTTGCAGTCCAGGAAGCAGAAGTTCTCATGCAGCTTCGCAAGCTCAACCCCAGGAAGGCTTCAGGCCCGGATGACGTATCATCGAACTGCCTAAGAACCTGTGCAGATCAGTTGGCTCCAGTGCTCACCACTCTGTTCAGAAAATCGCTAGCGGAAGGCACAGTCCCCTCCTGTTCCAAGAGGTCCACAATTGTACCAGTCCCCAAAAAGCCAGGCAGCACAGACCTCAACAACTTCAGACCCGTGGCTTTAACACCTACCATTATGAATGTTCTAGAGCGGCTAGTCCTCGCTCACCTCAAACATACCACCGATGCACTGCTAGACCCACTCCAATTCGCATACAGGGCCAACAGGTCCATAGAGGACGCCATAAACGTCAGCCTGGTATACATCATGGAGTACCTCGACAGGCCTGGCTCATTTGCTGATGACACAACAATCATCGGTCTCATCGGCGGCAACGGAGAGCGGGACTACCGCAGGGAGATAGAGAGAATCTGCAATTGGTGCAAGAACAATAACCTTGTCCTCAACGCAACAAAGAGCTGATTGTTGATTTCAGGAAGAACCCAATCACTCCCCCACCAGTCTACATAAGCGAGACCGAAGTCTCCAGAGTATCATCGGTCCGATTCCTTGGCACAACCTTATCCACTGATCTAAGGTGGGGGCAGAACACCATCAAAATTCAGAAGAAGGCACATCAGAGGCTATTTTTCCTGCACCAACTGAAAAAAATTGGCATGCCTCGGGAGCTGCTGACCAGCTTCTATACCGCTACCACGGAGTCTATACTTTGCTCCTCAGTCATCGTCTGGTATGCTGACACAACGGCCAGCGACAGACAAACCGCAAAGAATCATTAGTGAGGAAGAAAAGGTCATCGAATCGCCCCTGCTACCTCTCGATCTCCTCCACACGGTTAGAATGAGGAAGAGGGCAACCAGGATTTCCTGCGACCCCTCCCACCCTGGCAGCCGCTTCTTTGAGCCCCTCCCATCCGGCCGCCGCTTCCGAACTATCCCATCCAAGACCACCAGGCGCAGGAACTCTTTCTTCCCCCAGGCAGTTCAACTGCTCAACAACACCGTCCCCGGACTCTTCCCTCCTAGTCTGCAACCAGCATACTTGCCTTAGGTGTTGCTCTTCTGCATTCTCTTCTGCATCTCTAACACACACTATCACAAAGATATTATCGTACTGTTATGCTGCTAGTATGTGTAACTGTAGCCTCAAATGTACTGTTAATGCTGTCAGTATGTGTAATTGTCGCCGTACATATGTAAAATGTACAACTGTCGTTACGTACTTTACCTAAGCCACGTGTACCACAAGCAATTCCGAGTACGGCACCACCGTACTTGGCGAATAAATCCATCTTGAATCTTGAGGAACCACTAGACCACCAAGGAAAGCTATAAGAAGGAAGAACCACTAGATCACCAGAGAAAGCTATAAGAAGTAAGAGGAACCACTAGACCACCAGTGAAAGCTATAAGGAGGTAGATGAACCACTAAACCATAAGGAAAACCATAGGGATAACTATAACGGATGGAGGGATACCATTATAGCCCACCAGGGAAAATGTAGTGATAACTATAAGCGGTAGAAGGGATACCATAAGACCACCAGGAAGCTATAAGGGAAGGGGGAGCACTAGGCCATCAGGCAACATAAGAGGGCAAAGCACCGAGCTACCATAAGGGACACTTAGCCCGGGGGCCACTCTAATGGGGACACTAAAAAAAAAAGACGACAGATTACAGCAGAATATTCTAGGGGATGCAACAGGGATAAAACTAACACTAAGAAAAACCATAAGCTACATTCTGCCTTACATACCTTGCAGAGTTCTTGTTGGGAGTACTCTTCTATCTCTGCAATAAAATAGAAATAGATTAGGAAGGAGTAGAGTGATCGCTACACAGACTACAGATGCTGTATTGAAGCAAATCATCCAATGCATAAACCAACTCTACTAAATAGGGGGCAGAGCCCATTTAAGGCCTTAAAGTGTACCAGAGCTCACAGGCCTAAAAAGATTTCTACATACCTGGGGCTTCCTACAGCCCCATAAGCTCCGATCGCTCCCACGCCGCCATCCTCCGCTGCCCGCAGAACCGGGTCCCCGCACTTCCATCGGTCGGAACCAGTCTGGCGTAAGAGAAGTACGCCCTCTACGTATCTCTCCAGCAGCTGCAGGAGAGATACGCAAAGAGCGCACTTCTCCTGCGTAGACTGGAGCTGACTGATGTCAGTGACGGGACCTGGTACCGGCGCTGCAGAAGATTGAGAACGGCGGCGTGGGAGCGATCGGAGCTTATCGGGCTGAAGGAAGCCCCAGGTATGCAGAAATCTTTTTAGGTCCCTGAGCCCTGAGTCCCTTTAAAGGACCACTATCATAAAAAATTGTACAAAAAAAAAAATGTATAAATGAAATTCACTGTAAATTATTTTTCTCATATGTTGCTGTCCCTTTCTAAAAGCAGTAAAAGTCTGACAGATCTGACTTTTTTTGACTAGTCCATCCCCTCATGGGCGATTCTCAGTATACATTTATAAAAGCACTCCCTGGAAACGATCTATAGCTACAACCCAGCCTTACTACTAGCTTGCACACTGGTTTTGCGGTTGGGCTAAGCAAATGATATTCAGGATGTACTTTTGAAAATAAAGAAAGCCCCGAGGGCCCTTTCACACTGGGGCGATGTGTCAAATTGCCCCCCTGCTACTGCAGCCTAATGAAAGTCTATGGGTAAGTTCATACCTCCACATTGTGGTACACTGTGCCGGAAGTGCCCAATTTAACGCTAGCACATACCTACCTTACTGCGCAGCCCCTGCTGTGATCGGCGTTGGCCCAGAAGTCATGTTAGTTGCGGCGCACATTTTTACAATACACTTCTGTGCACTTCCGCATACCCGAAACAGAAAGTGACCGCAAGCACTCGTCACTTCTTGTTTGGACGGATGCCAGACAGGGAACACTGTGTACTAATGCGGTGTGTTCCCAGAAGGCCTGTTTATGGTGGTGCACCGCCACGCTGCCGCCAATTTGTAGTGTGAAACCAGCCTGAGAATCCCCTAGGAGTAAATGGACTAGTCCAAAACCTGTCAGGTTTTTAGAATCTATTGTACATGACAGTCACACAGGGAAAATGAAAATAACTGCATTTTACTCTGGAACAAATGTACATTTTACACATTAACATACACATGCATTTATAATTTTACAATTTTCACAACAGTGGACCATTAAAGGGAGAGGTCAGTATAACATTTTCTCCTTAGGGTTCAGTTCACACGGGCATTGAACAGGAGTTAATTTCCGGCTCTTGGCGCCTAAGCACAGTCCACTCAAATAAATGGACAGCGCTTTTTAAACATCCGTAGCGTTTTTCCTGTCATTACCGCAAATGCCGCGCTCGATCCCATAACCTCTTGTCATCTTGCTACATGCAGCGTCCACTTTCATCTCCCCCGTGGGGGTCAAAACGCGACACGGCAACCGAATGATGGGAACCAATGCCAAACGCGTGTCTGCTTGTTTGCAGAGAAGCGTGTAGCATTGGCAAAGCGCAATGTCCCCGAGCGCCTGCGTGAACCGGCCCTTAGAAGTTCATTTTTAATATTTCATAGAAGTGTGGGGAAGGGTTAGAACCTCTTTAATTGAATTATCGTTATCTGTGCTCCTACTAAGAAAGTGTTGTCATGCCATGTGGGCCCTGATTCATCAAACAGCGGTACTAGCGCCATGGGAGCACCGCCAGTTGACCCATAAGGGCCTGAGCCCACTGGCGCCGTTGTCTTCGCTTCTCAGCTACACATCAATGTTAGAGATGCTGAAAAGCGGATACGACTGCCTCAGTGGGCTCAGGCCCTTAGCGTTGCATGTGTTGCTATGGCAACACACGTTACCATAGCAACAGGCGCATTATCCTGGTAACGCATGTGGCACTATTGAGTTAATGCATTGCGGTGGTGCTCCCCTGTTGATAGTACTGGTAACCAGGGCTGTGGAGTCGGTCCAAAAATCCACCGACTCCGACTCCTCAGTTTAGAATTCCACCGACTCCGACTCCACGACTCCGACTCCTCTAATTTGCATATTACAATTTTGTTGATTAAAAGTATGTAACATGAAATTCGTCTCTTAACTGCCAACGCTTAGGAATTTTACAAGACAACTGAAGTGAGAAGGATATGTAGACTACTATATTTATTCCCTTTAGACTAAAACTAGTCCTTGGTAAGAGTACTTGTAAAAGGTACAAACCGGAACAAAGAACCTCTATCAGGCCCTAGGCAATGTAAGTGTGGGTACATGTAAGAATGATGTGCAGGTACTCTGCAGGGGAATGAGGAGATTGTAAACAGACAACACCTCTGTGTTCAATGTGCACAGCATTCTCAGTGGATTCCCTGCAGCTCTGTGGGTAGTGCATATGTAGAGTATAGTACTACTGTGTAACAAAGTAAACCTGAGACAGATGAAATTAAAGTTGTATACATACCTGGGGCTTCCTCCAGCCGCCTTCAGGATAATCAGTCCCTCGATGTCCTCCTCCACCACCTGGATCTTCTGCTATGAGTCCAGGTACTTGAGCCAGTCAGGCGTAGTGCGCATGCACACACTCCGCCGCCAGGAGCATACTACACCTGTGCAGCACTATTGCGCAGGTGCAGAATGTTCCTGGCTGTGGGAGCGGCATGCGACCGGACAGCGCTGACTGGCTGAATTACCAGGACTCATAGCAGAAAATCCGGGTGGTGGAGGACAGCGAGGGACTGATTAGCCTGAAGGGGGCTGGAGGAAGCCCCAGGTATGTATAAAACTTTACTTTTCATCCATTTCAGTTACCCTTTAATTTGTAGTCACCAAACCAAATTTTAACAACATATCAAATTATTTGATTTCATCAGCAAAGGGAGTGCATACATTTGCATAAATCAGCATCAATGCAGAATTATTTCCATCTCGTTGACCATCTCTATTAGTGACACAGCTACACATCAGGCTTTATTCTTACAGCATAGATGTTATTTAGTATATATGAGATTCCTGTGTACACATCATATATACAGTCACAATCAGATATGTATATCTGACCTTAAAAATACGGGGACTGCTTTATTGAAGCAGCACAAGTAACTAATTTTGACTGGTTTATTTCATTTTTGTGGACTAAGCACAGCTATTACTGTATATATACTGTATATATACATTATTTTTAATGACTATTATCTGAGAAATAGAACATTTTATCATATTTTCTATTTTCATTAGTTACAAATTCATTAGGAGTCGGAGTCGGTGCATTTTTTCCCGACTCCGACTCCAGGCACCCAAAATTGCCCGACTCCACGACTCCGACTCCACAGCCCTGCTGGTAACATTGCCTTGCTCTGCCAGTGTACGGCAATCGTACCGCTGTTTGGTGAATCAGGGCTCTGGTGTCATATGGTGTGCAGTTCATCTGCAAAATAAAGCTGGGATTCTAATTGGGCATTCACATGACTTTGGCTCCAGTTTGTTTCTTCCTTCGCCCCTGTGGTGATAAATGGATCCATCAGTGCATTAAAGTGGTAAAACCGCTGACTTGACAATTTCCCAAGCCTGGAGTGGGTAAACAAGAGCTTTTTAAAACTTTATTAAGGTCGATTTTACACCTTATGTGATGCCGCTGCCCCCCCTCTCCCCCCCCCCCCCCCCCCCGCCCAGTGACCTACTCCCCGTGGACAGAAAATACATCACTGGGATTCCCGTTGCACCACACATGCGCGCAGCAACACCCCTGCAAACACGTTTAAAATTCCTGCGTCGCCCATTGACTTACATTACTTCCTGTAGGGAATAATTTGTGCACATATTTTATTTACACTGAAGCTAACACCCTCCTTTGTTGTACCTGTGTTGAATGCATGTTGTGTAATGTTGTCCACATTGTGGAGCTCTGCACATCATTGCAAATAGCTAATTGGGGTACAGCCTCTGTTTGAAAGCGCTGCCACTTCCTCCTGCTGTACAAAATGTAAGATTACTTCCGCTGCCATGGACGTCGGCCAGTAATGCACTGTTGATTTTTTGGCGACTCGGCGGAAGAGCGGCGTTTTCAGCGCAACGCGAGGTGGTAGCTGTGCTAGGCCCCCTTGCATTGTCCTGCGGTGAAACAGACTGACACAATATAGGTTTCCAATATAGTGTAAAGGGGCCTCAAGGGAAGACAGGTAGTGTTAGGCCTTGAAGACATTCAGTGACATACGGTATATTGACAGGGCCGGCCACTCACCATACGGAGCTGAGGAGTCCCCATAGCCCTTCATATCCGGGGCTATAACTCTGTATCCAGCATCAGCCAGGGCCGGCAGCTGCACAGGAAGAAGATATACACATTACATATATACAGTATATTAGGCCTGGAACCCACTAGCAGAATGTTACTAAGCCTTTTCTGAGCGCTTTGTGATTTGAAAACTCTTGCTAATGTAATGCTATGGGTGTGATCCCACTTCAGCGATGTGATTTTATAAAAATCCCTCACAGCATTGCATTAGCAAGAGCTTTTCAAATCACTAGCGCTTAGAAAAGGCTGCTAGTGGGTTTGAGCCCTGCTTGGCCATTCGTGTTTATATGTGAAATGTTCAGGGTTTTTTTTTTACCGCAGTTAACGCAACTTAAAGGAAATTTGCATGCGATGTGCAAATTTATGTTGCAAGATGTAATTTTTTTTTCAGGACTGTGAATATTAACAGATGTGCGATTCTCCGCTGACTTTTATTACATATGCGGAGAACGTGTTTTTGCACAGTGGCTACATATTAATCAGACAGGCTGAGAAAGATAAAAGCAGACAGTGTGGTGGGGCTGTTGATGCTGCTGGACTTAGCTTTATTGTGCCATTTACAATGCAGGGGGCGGGGCACAGACTGAGCAGACTGCAGCTACAGCTATGGAGGTCTGTGCACAAAAAAAACCAAAACGATTTAAAGTGATTTGTTAAAAATCAACTAATTAAGGAGCCTCTACACACATAACACAAAGTGTGAGTAAGTATTGCGTACATCTAGGAAAACACTCATGGTGAAGATGGATTTTAACTACTAATCAATAATATAAGAAATACAGGGGACTTATTGCAAGCCTGATTGGCTGTCTCTTGATGGAGTTCCAGTCACGCTTCCTAATGCGATAATTGCAGGTAAAATAATTACCTGATATCTCCAGGAGTACCAGCTCTCAGGAAAGCCGTGACATAGAACAATGGCTGGCCCGTTTCCCATCTCCACATAGTGCAGCTTCACTCCAGGCTGGACAAGAAAAAGACACGTAGTGAGACACATAGAACGTCTGACACTATATAACACTAGCTACCGATACTATGGAGAATTCTGTCTAAGATTGGCTTATTGACATAAAATCCTTGCACAATCTGGGCCCTGGATACCTGAAGGACTTGTTGCAACTGCATCACACATCCCACAATCTGAGATCAAAAAGATCTAATAACTTGGTCACCCCCCATGTCCACCTCAAAACTTTTGGAGACAGAGTCTTATGTCATGCTGCCCCTACACTTTGGAACTCCCTGCCACACCAGGACATCTCTATCCCTAGAAGCATTTAAAGCCAACTACCGCCCAGTGTCACTTTTCCCATTTGCATCCAAACTACTTGAACGCCATATACATGCAGAATTAAGCCATTATTTATCTGCTAACTCCCTACTTGATCAGTTCCAGTCTGGCTTTCGCTCCAACCACTCCACGGAAACAGCCCTTACCAAAGTGGCCAATGACCTTCTTACAGCCAAATCCAAAGGTCAATTTTCCATACTCATCCTTCTTGACCTGTCATCAGCATTTGATACTGTCGACCACACCTTACTCCTACAAATACTTTCAAATGTAGGAATAAAGGGCATTGCTCTAACATGGTTATCTTCCTACCTCTCTGGAAGGTCCTTCACAGTCTCCTACTCAGATCAGATCTCTTCTCCTCATGCTTTGTCTGTCGGGGTTCCCCAAGGCTCTGTCCTTGGTCCCCTCCTATTTTCCATCTACATGCATGGTCTTGGTGATTTAATCAACTCATTCGGGTTTCAATACCACCTCTATGCAGACGATACACAACTGTACCTCTCTGCCCCAGACCTTAACTCCCTCCTTAAACGTGTTCCTGACTGCTTGTCTGCTATATCCTCCTTCATGTCCTCTCGCTTCCTAAAACTTAATATGAGTAAAACAGAACTAATAATTTTTCCACCGTCTCTGTCCACCTCCCTGCCTGAAGTTACAATAAATGTTAATAACACTCCCATAACTTCAGTTCCCAAAGCACGGCGCTTGGGGGTAATATTTGACTCATCTCTCTCTTTTATTCCTCATGTTCACTCCATAACCAGCTCCTGCCATCTCCAACTCAAAAACATATCTCGCATCCGTCCCTTTCTCACTCAAGACACAACTAAAATGTTAATACATGCTCTCATAATTTCACGTCTGGACTACTGCAACGTACTACTTTGTGGACTACCGTCTAACAAACTGGCCCCGCTCCAGTCGGTACTGAACTCAGCTGCTCGTCTCATTCATCTTTTTCTTGATCTTCCTCTGCCGACCCTCTTTGTCAAGCTCTTCACTGGCTGCAAATTAACCAGAGGATTCAGTTCAAACTCCTAACCCTAACCTACAAAGCTCTCCACAATCTCTCTCTCGTGTACATATCCTCACTAATCTCCAGATACAAACCCAATCGCAATCTCAGATCTGCACATGATCTTCTGTTGTCCTCCTCTAGAATCAACTCCTCACATTCACGTTTACAAGACTTCGCACGCGCTTCACCCCTCCTCTGGAATGCCCTCCCACAACACATTCGTCACTCGCCAACCTTTGTTACCTTTAAACGCTCTCTAAAAACACACTTGTTCCGACAAGCATATGCTCTACCTTAGGCCACTTCCCTTTGTCCTAAGACCAAATTGCACTCCTACTAGGTATCCTAAAACACAAAGCCTCTATATATTTTCTGCATACCACCCCTCCTCCTGTCCCCCCCCCCCCCCCCCATTCCCTTTAGATTGTAAGCTTGCAAGGGCAGGGCTCTCTCCTCCTTTTGTGTCTTGGTAACAATTATACATTTTATTCATCATGTTAATTTTATCATTGTCATTACCAATTCTATAATTTGTATTTTGTATCATTCTTTGTATTTTGTCACTAATTATGTATCTTGTATATTGGTGTACACCATTGTCTGTATTATTATGTACCCCATGTTTGTTTCTTACGTTGTACAGCGCCACGGAATATGTTGGCGCTTTATAAATCAATAATAATAATAATAATAATCCAAACTGAAAAGCCACCTGTTTAGTCTGGCATTTATGAACACCTGCTTATTCTGTATCACAGTCCTGCACTGAGACATATCTAAGCACTTTGAGTCTTATGAGAGAAAAGCACTTTACAAATGTTATTGTATTGTACTTTATTATTGTAACACATAATAGCAGTGATAGTTCAAAAACTGCACAAAGCTCCCTCCTAGCATGCAGTTGGCTGGATGGTGTAATGGTTAAGGGCTCTGCCTCTGACACCGGAGACCAGGGTTCGAATCTCGGCTCTGCCTGTTCAGTAAGCCAGCACTAATTCAGTAGGAGACCTTTGGCAAGTCTCCCTTACACTGCTACTGCCAATAGAGCGCGCCCTAGTGTCTGCTGCTCTGCTCTGGCGCTTTGAGTCCGCAAGGAGAAAAGTGCAATATAAATGTTATTTGTCTTGTCTTGTCTTGTCTAGCTGGGGAATAACCACACTTCTAGCAACTGCAAGCTTTTGTGAATGGATCGGATCGGCTGCGGTAAATATGAAATCTGTTCGGGAAAGATCCAGGTCAGCAACAAGAAGAAGCAAAGTGATAACAGCAGGCAGGTGTGTGAGTCGGGAACAGGTCTGGTGGGCAACGGTAATACAATAATTCCAGTACAGACCACTGTTGTGACAAATGGACACATGTTATCAGTGCCAGTCCATTTTCAGTGCCAGTCTGTCCCCAGTGCCGGTCCAGTTGAACTTCAAAGCTCCCCTTTAACTTTGCTCAGAACACATAGCAAAGTTTACAATCATAGGAAAAAATATTTACCCCTTCCTGGCCCGAATCAGTTACATAGTTATTTTTTTTGGAAAAAGACATACGTCCATCAAGTTCAACCAGTATAAAGTACAACACCAGCCCGCTCCCTCACATATCCTTGTTGATCCAGAGGAAGGCGAAAAAACCCTTACAAGGCATGGTCCAATTAGCCTCAAAAGGGAAAAAAATTACTTCCCGACTCCAGATGGCAATCAGATAAAATCCCTGGATCAACATCATTAGGCATTGCCTAGTAATTGTAGCCATGGATGTCTTTCAACGCAAGGAAAGCATCTTAATTTAGGCGCACAACCCGATCATTAAATTAGGCGCTGCCATAATTAGGCGCTGCCATAGAGCACATCATTGCAGCTTCGGCAGCGCTGGCTGGGTAATTTGGGTGCAGAGGTTCTGCTATTATGCAGCCAAACTCCGGATACCGGAGTAAAGCCAAACAATGAAGGTGCTGTGGTGCAAATATAGCTGGCTACCGGGACTGACGACAACACCTTATCAGTTGACATTCCTGTACTTCTACGGCAGGTGCCAAAAATAACAGGCATTGTCATTATATGTACACTTCCGGATCATCTCTATTTCTGCTTATTTATAACACTTGATTGTTTATGAGTTCTAAACAAATATAGCATGAAGATACGAAAGAACCTGAATGACCTGAATGACTAGAATATAAGGTTTTTTTGGTTTTTTAGGTTTAACAATGAAAAAAGTTTTGCCAATACACATATTGCATATGTGAAAAAGTAATTTTTGTAGTCACTCATTCAACCTAAGCTTCAAATTTCAATGATAACATAGGAGATAAGCAGGGCCGGCCCGCCCATGAGGCGGGGTGAAACCTTTGCCTCAGGCGGCACTTCTGGGGGGGCGGCACCTGCCCCGTGGGTGTGGGGGACCGCCCGAGCTGGTGGGGATAGCGGGCAGGAAGGGGGTATTCGGCCTAGTGGCGGGGAGGGGGGTCGGACCCCCCCTCCCTCGCCTGGGTCCCCTGACCTCCGCTCCCCTCCTGCTTTAAAGAGTTACGTCGCTGGCTGCATTGTAAGAGGCAACGGGCGGGGATCACTCACCTCTTCCTCGTTCCAGCGTGCGCTCCACTGACGTCACTTCCTGCTACGCCGCAGGAAGTGTCGTCAGTGGAGCACACGCTTAACGAGGAAGAGGTGAGTGATCCCGCCCGTTGCCTCTTACAATGCAGCCAGCAACGTAACTCTTTAAAGCAGGAGGGGAGCGGAGGACGGGGGACCCAGGCGAGGGAGGGGGAGTCCAACCCCCCTCCCCGCCACTAGGCCCAATACCCCCTTCCTGCCCGCTATCCCCTCCAGCTCGGGCGGCCCCCCCACACCCACAGCTGGGGGGGGGGGGCGGCGATTTGTTTCTAGATTGCCTCAGGCAGCATAAAGTCTAGGGCCGGGCCTGGAGATAAGGCTAGACACTACCCAGCTTGACTGCTACGAGCCCCAGTGAATATAAACATCACTTAGAGCAGGGGTAGGGAACCTATGGCTCGGGAACCAGATGTGGCTCTTTTGATGGCTGCATCTGGCTCACATACACATCAGTAGGGGTTGACTTACTAAGCTACACTGCTCAAGCAGCACAGCTTAGTGTGGCAGCACAAATAACATTTTCAAAGTAGGCACGTTACTGTTGTAGCATGCACCACTAACTTACTCGCGCTACCCCAAAACGAACGGCTGCTCCAATTGTCCCACTCCGGACCCTGTCAGGTCCAGTGACTTTGTAGGACGAGATCCCCGCACCTTGATTGACCCAATAGGCTGCCTGTGGGCGGATCTTGCCCTACAAAATGAATCTACCCCCAAGTCCGCTAGCTAATTGTACAAGCTGTTAGTCGGTATTTCTCCTGTCTGGCTCTCAGGGAAATTGCTGATGGTGCTCTCAGCCAAAAAGGTTCCTGACCCCTGACTTAGAGTGTACCCAAGGCAGTGGGGAAGGGGGAGGGCAGAGGGGACACAGAGGCATGTTCCCTACTCCATGACATGCCACTTTGTCGCCACCTAGCCCCCCCCCCCCCCCCGCTGCGCTGTCACCCCTAAAAAATGATGACAAGCAGCTTGTCAGCATCTGACTGGGGAAGGGCCACCCTTTGCAAAATGGCTGCCAAAAATGCTTCCAAAACAGTCAAATCTCAAACGGAGTGAATCCACCTCAGAGAACCGGATGGCAGCAGCAAATCACAGCTTGATAAAGAGATCCTGTGAGGTCTTGAAACAATGACATTGGTTCTTCTCCTGTTACAATAACTTGCTACAAATAGATAAAGAGGTACAGGGGTGTAAGGGCCTAAAGGGAGCAGTGCCTGTGACTCCAGGGGGAACCAGAGCTGTAGGAGGCCCAACTACTACTTCACTCCCTCGGATATAGCGGTCCATCCTTCAGGTGTTTTTGTGGCTACACTTGTTATGGGTGTGAAGATTATGATGTCAACACTTGTATTATGACCCTGTGAGATGGGCCTCCAGGCTGTGAGGGTCACCTAGGGGTTAGCAAGGGAAGGGGTGTGAACATTCAGGGCTTTGCTGGGGGGCCCCATGCTTTGTTGTTACACTCCTAAAGAAGAGGTACTACCTTTTAGAAAGAGGTCTCTTTCTCTGGTCTCATTAGGAACGGAAGTGAGAGGAGAGAACTTCAACTGGTACAGAGACCCAATGAAAACCTGACAGGAATTTATAGAAGCCTGCTCCTGGTGACAGGTTCTCTTTAATCCCTTATTTATGAAACAGCAGGGGCATGTTAGAGAGGAGAAAAGGTGTCCTTCCAGTGATTCTCACACATAAAGGATTGTTCGACAAACCGCGCGTTTGATGTAATCTCTTATAAGAGAGCGGAAAAAGCTGGAGTATATCGAAGTTAAACTAAGCTGGAAGATGAAATACGGGCTTTATCGGCCTCTACTTGGCTTTATAGAAAGTAAGATAAATGAAATGTATGAGAGATCAGCTTTGGTACCATTCATCAGCCTTTATTGCACTTTTGACCCCAAGCTGATGTACAGCCCTGAGCTGAGGAACATTGGCTCTGTTCATATGTCCCTGATCAATGCTTTGCCCAGTGAGCAGGAGATAATGACATTCCCTCTGTGGTGGCAGCAATAAAACCTGCTAAATGACCAGTAACTATCACACAGAGCCAGGAATATATCACCCTGGAGACAAGGATCTACAGGGAGGTGGAAGAACCTTCATTAATAAACCAAACTGTGTAATGGCCCATACTCACGGGCTACAAATGTCGCCGCAACACGCGGCGCGCGCGTGTTGCAGCGACAGGTCGCCTGTGAGTATGAGGCGTTGCACGGGCGCGCACCCCGAACTGTCGCTCGTCGCTGATGTCGCCGGGCGATTGAACCGCTCAATCGCCTGGCGACAGTCGCCGCCGCAACTCCGCCGCAACTGTCGCTAGTCCGCGTGAGTACGCGGACTAGCGACAGCAACAAGATAAGTTATACATTGGGCTTCCGGCAGGGGGGAGGCGCAACAGCGACAGCTTCCGCCGCATCAGTTGCCAGGTCCCTCCGCCGTGTGTATGTGGAGGGACCTGGCGACAAGCTGTCGCCGGCCTGTCGCGCACACGCTCACGTGTGCTGGCGACAGGCCAAAAAGTTGCCCGTGAGTATGGGCCATAAGGGTCACCAGTCTCCCATAATTCTCCTCCGGGTCCAAAATTCCGAAAAAAAAGGCTTTTAAAGGGTTACTCCACCTTAAATGATATAGTGGACCGAAAGTCCCCTATAACTAAAAAACACAAAGATAACGGGAGCCCAAACAGTGCAGTATGTCACAAATAAGTGGTAGAATAAGAAAGAAAATAGAATAGGTACTAACAAAGGAAGGTTGCAGAAGGGCAACCAACCACTGTAGGCAGGTGGAGATCTATGTACTCTGCTCCACTCGGGTGTCCAGGCAAGCTGGATAGAGTCACGCTTTTGTTACAAAACAACCAAATGGTACCGGAAGTGGTGGCTCATTAGGGGCCAGAGGTACAGCGCTCCCAAAGAAGGGAAGAAAGCACGAAAGGCAGAAAGAGGCACCCAGTAGTATAATAAAACTGTGTTAAAAACAATAAAATGAGAAAATATGAGGTGGCTTAGCTCAATGAAGAAAAATTCATGCATGAAATGAATTTTAATATGCGCTGGCAATGCATTTCGTGGATCGCTGCCAACTTCCTCAGGTTGAATAAAGTGCCAACAAGTGCTCTGAGCCAAGTTCAAGGCACTATATTGATATTCATGTTATTATACTTATGGGCACCTCTTTCCCCCTTTTGTACTCCACCCAAAACTAGGTAGCAATCACAGTTAGGCCTCTTGCACACTGCATGCATTTCCGATTTGGATTCTGCTTTTTAATCGTTTTTAACATCCGATTCCGATTTTTAATCTTTACTGCACACTGCATTTTTTGATCCGTTTTTCCATTGAATGTATTCAGGGAAAATCGGAATCAGAATCGGAAAACGGATTTGCAGTGTGCAGGGAGCCTAAGACGTTCATATATTAACAGTTAAAGGGGAACTGAAGAGAGAGGTATATGGAGGCTGCCATGTTTATTTCCTTTTAATCAATACCAGTTGCCTGGCAGCCCTGCTGGTCTATTTCTCTGCAGTAGTATCTGATTAAAACCAGAAACAAGCATGCAGCTAGTCTTGTCAGATCAGACTTATAAGTCTGAACCACTGAAACACCTGATCTGCTGCATGCTTGTTCAGGGGCTATGGCTAATAGTATTAGAGGCAGAGGATCAGCAGGGCTGCCAGGCAACTGGTATTGTCTAAAAGGAAATAAACATGACAGCCTCCATATACCTCTCTCTTCAGTTCCCCTTTAAGTGATGAATGCATTTACAGGGACATTATCCATAACTAACTGCTAGAAAAGAATGGCAGTACACAGTGGGGATCAGCTGAAAGTGTGTTGGGGAACAGAATCTCCACCCTTCTCTGTTCTTAGTGGATCACCACACCCCATGTTTTGACTGGATCCAATATTAATGAGGATGGGTAAGAATGAAGTCATTGTGCAAATCGTATCAGGTCATTTGGAGGCAAAGATTGGCAGGTGCCAAATAGACACCTGTCAATGTTAGGAATTGGGCCCACAGCGGTGAGTTGGGCGCCCGATGTGGGTAGAAGCCGATTGTAGGCGATCAGCTACAACTAGCTCTTATTTGGGCATCGGGGATATGCGGTTTGGTCTAGGCACTTAAAGGTGAGGGTTAGGCATTAGGCGATGGGGGGTGGTTTAGGACTAGGGGGTCGGTTTAGGCACTTGGTGAAATTAGAGTTAGGCATTAGGTAGGTGGGTTAAGTTTAGGCACTAATGCTGGGCATACACGGCTCGATTTTGCCGCTCGATTTTCACGCTCGATCGATTACGCAGACTATTCTCTTATCTTTCGCTCGTATTTCTTATCTTTCTCCATTGTGTTCAATGCGGAATCAAGCGCGGAAACGATCGGGCGGGAGATCGGACATGTCGGAAATTATCTATCGAGCCATCTAAATGGCTCAGAATCGAGCCGTGTATTCCCAGCATTTCTGAAGATGAGTTAGTTAGGAAGATTAGTGATTAGGTGGGGGGATTGGCTCAGGCACCAACTCTCCCCCTTCCAATCCCGATAAGATAGTTATGCAAATTGTGACTATTATATCGGGCATCTCTGGGCACCCAAATTACCGTTTATAGATGATAATCAAAGCTTTTCCGTCTTTAGTCTGGATGTTTTTTGAGGACAAACTTAATAAATGAGGCAAAATGTTGGGAAATGATGGAGGAAACTTAAAGAGAACCTGTAACAAAAAGAAGTTCCCCTGGGGGGTACTCACCTCTGGGGGTGAAGCCTCAGGGTCCCAACGATGCTTCCCCCATCCCTGTAGCTGCAGGAATTCCAGTGTTGGTTCCCCTGAAGTCTCCGGCAATCCTCCCTCGACAAGCCTGACAAGCGCTGATTTATTTACCTTTCCTGGCTCCAGCGGGGGCGCTGTTGCGGCTCTCCACACGGAGATAGGCGAAAATATCCAATCTCTGTTGGGTCCGCTCTACTGCGCAGGCGCAGGAGACCTGCGCTTGCGCAGTAGAGCTGGCCGACAGTGATCGGCTATTTCTAAATGCATTTTAAAAGGAATATTAAGAAAAAAAATTAAAATAAATTATTTCTCAGTTTTTGGCCATTATAGCTCTAAAATAATACATGCTACCATAATTAAAACCTATGTATTTTATTTGCTCATTTGTCCCGGTTATTACACCATTTAAATTTCGTACCTATCACAATGTATGGCACCAACATTTTATTTGGAAATAAAGGTGCATTTTTTCCAGTTTTGCGTTCATCACTATTTACAAGCTTAAAATTTAAAAATGTTCGTAATATACCCTCTTCACATGCATATTAAAAAAGTTCATAATGAGAGTCTTTTTTTTTTTTTTTTAGCCCTGGAAGCATACTGATCGCTTCCAGGAAGCATATAGAGGACGGGAAACTTTTTTTTATGTCAGAAAGACTGCGGCCTCTGATGAGAAGCCGTCGTTTTTTTTCTGCTGAGGACATAGATCAATGAATGGGAACCATGTTCTACATCTTTAGTCCTGTCAGGTGCAGCTCTGCGGAATGTTTGTTTCTGAGAATTCTGAAGCCAGGGAAAATAATGCCTGGTCGCCTAGAATGCTCTGGGAGAAGAATTCTGCATAGCTAAGCAGCCTAGGCTAAGCACCACTGGGAGGGCTGGGCTACATACTAATATACAGCAATATTCAGATATAGGAAGTGTTTCTGATGCTGAGACCAGGAAAATTACGATAAAAAGGGCATCCTATAAAATAAAATCCCTGTGTCCCTGCTTCCTCCTACGTGTCCCTGTGTCCGTGACAGTTTGCTGTCTGAGAACCTCGTTGCATTGTGGGAAATAACGGCTTTTTCCAACAGCCAAGCAAGCAATATCTCCCTGTGTGCATATACTACAGACAGTGGTGAGGGACGGGCGAGCAGGACACACCTATGCGCACGTTGCGTGGGGGGGGTTTGCGGCCATGGTCTAGCTCCCTTTTTTTTAACGGACGGGCCTTTTTACTGTGACTACATTCTACTATATGTCACTACAGGGCCTCTTTAATGCAAGCTTTATGAACCCAGGTCACTGTGAAAAAAAATGATCTTCCAGCAAGATAATGACCCCGGGGATAAAGCCAACGCTACACAACAATGGCTATAAACGAATAAACGAATGACATTAATGTTTCGGAGTGGCCACGTTGGAGTCCGGAACTCAGTCCAACAGAGAATTAGTGACTGGACTTGAAAGAGGCTGCTCACTAATACAACCTGACAGAGCTGGAGCTATCTGGCAGTGCTGATGGGCTGTGGAAACCTCTCCACACTGACCCAAGGCCGTAATTATTCCCACACGTATGTCAGCCAAGCACTGGCTCCAATGTGCTGGATGCTCACTACATCAGCTCATTGTCATTTTTCCTTCACAATTCATTTCAAGCAAATCCACACTTTATGAAGTCATTTTAAAAGCCCCATTTATTGAAAGGGGAAAAAAACATAATACGACTTCAGAAATAATAATCTGCTTTTTTTATGATTATATAAGTTATGATACCACTTTCCATCCTCGGATTTACCCCATGACTGTGCCTGCGCTTCCAAATCTGCCTACCAAGGTCACATGGTATAGATGACATCACTAGACATCACTATCCCAGAATGCACCTGGGAGATTTCTGCTAGGCAGATCCCTCTGGTAGAAGCTTTAGGAATGCGTTTTTATTAAAGAGGCCCTGTAGTGACATAAAGAAGAATACAGTAAATTCAGGATACCCACTTTGATGGTCATTTTCACGTTTTCAGCATTAGAAACACTTTCTATATCTATTGTATATATTGCTGGATACTGGTATGTAGCTCCGCCCTCCCAGTGATGCTTAGCCTAGGCTATTCAACTATGGGCTCTGGAATTCTGAGAAACAAACATTCCACAGAGCTGCACCTGACAGGACTAAAGGTGTTACCACCTCTGACAAATTTCAGAATGTAAATTAGGGTGAGAAAAAAAAATTGTACAATGGGCAAACACTGACTAAATCATTTATAAATAAACGTAAACAAATAAGCAATTTTAGTCATTACATTATTTTCACTTCAGTTCCTCTTTAATAAAGATTTTATTTCTTGAGAAAAGAACATTCTTACTTTAACCGCCTTAGCGGTATGGACGAGCTCAGCTCGTCCATTACCGCCAGAGGGTGCCGCTCAGGCCCTGCTGGGCCGATTTTGATAAAATAAAAAGAGGCACACGCAGCCGGCACTTTGCCAGCCGCGTGTGCTGCCTGATCGCCGCCGCTCTGCGGCGATCCGCCTCAAGCAGCGGCGAAAGAGGGTCCCCCCAGCCGCCCGAGCCCTGTGCAGCCGGAACAAATAGTTCCGGCCAGCGCTAAGGGCTGGATCGGAGGCGGCTGACGTCAGGACGTCGGCTGACGTCACTCCGCTCGTCGCCATGGCGACGAGGAAAGCCAAACAAGGAAGGCTGCTCATTGCAGCCTTCCTTGTTACTTATGCTTGCCGGAGGCGATCAGAAGAACGCCTCCGGAGCGCCCTCTAGTGGGCTTTCATGCAGCCAACTTTCAGTTGGCTGCATGAAATAGTCTTTTTTTAATTAAAAAAAACCCTCCCGCAGCCGCCCTGGCGATCTCAATAGAACGCCAGGGTGGTTAATACTAAAAGCATCTACTCATGCTAATTTCGGGTTAAGGCACATCTATACTCTTGCACAAGAAAAAGGAAAATACAGAGAAATCGACCCTGTGTCCACCCTGTGTTTGTGTATAGAGAACAGCCTTTCTAATTCTCCCTTCTCAGTAAGTAATGAGCAAGTGTAATTTGAGCTGTCAGCTATGTGACGGCAGGTGTGCCGATGTACTAATATGTAAACGCTGGAGGTTAACTCTTTCTGTGCTCCCATGAAACCCGGAAGTAAACACTGCAGATTTATTGCAGGAGTTCTGTAAGCTGTAACAATAATGTTTTTCTTTAAATGTTATTATGCTGTTGCTTATCTTTTAGAGATGGAGATGGGTTTAAGTCTACTTTAAAGGAAACGGTGTAATCAAAAAGATTTTATACATACCTGGGGCTTCCTCCAGCCCCATACGCTCCGATCGCTCCCACGCCGCCGTCCTCCGCTGCCCGCAGCTATGAGAACCGGGACCTGTCACTGACGTCTCATCGGAGCCAGCTACGCAGGAGAAGTATGCCGTCTACATATCTCTCTAGAGTCTGCTGCAGAGATGCGCAAACAGCACACTTCTATGACGTTTAGACTGGCTCCGACTGACGGAAGAGCGGGGACCCGGTTCTCGTAGCTGCAGACATCGGAGGGCGGTACTTGATTGGTTCATTCCCAAGCTGCATAAATAAAATTAGCATAACATATGTATAAACTCAGAATTATCAGTATCTAACTGACTATCCCTACTCCTGACGAGCTATGAGTCTGCAGTGGGTGTGGCTTAAAGTGTACCTGAAGGGAAAAAAAATCTTTAGCCCTCCTCCGGCAGCTTTTGGAGGTACTCGTGTCCCTGGGCAATATGAATCTGTATTGCAGAAATGTGAGCCCGGACTCGCACATGAGCAGTACAGATGCAATCGTCTTTGAAAGCTCTCAGGGACGCGAGTGCTTCAGAAGCATGTTCTATGGGGTGCCGAGCCTTCCCTTTTCATAGGTGAGCGTCTAAAGATAAATACCCACCAGCAGATAATGGCCAGATGGACCGGGGATCTCCAAGGACGAACAATCTGCCTGAATCGGGAAACGTAGTTTTCAGTGGCGGAAACGAACGGTCGTTGACATAATCGCAGCAAATCCCACGCAAGTCAATGAGGATCGGAACTAAGACATGTCAGTCGATCAAAAACAAATGGTTGCCGTGCGTGTCATTAAACATCTTTTAACAATTTTTTGCTAAACGATGTTGCGCGATATAACGAGAAAAAATGTCCGTGAAAATTGCTGGGTTGGTATGGGCTTTAAAGGAGAACTGCAGTGAGAAGAATATGGAGGCTGACATATTTATCTCCTTTTAAGCCATACCAGTTGCCTGGCAGCCATGCTGATCTATTTGGCTGCAGTAGTGTCTGGATCCCACCAGAAACAAGCATGCAGCTAATCTTGCCAGATCTGACAATAATGTCAGAAACACCTGATCTGCTGCATGCTTGTTCAGGGGCTGTGGCTAATAGGATTAGAGGCAGAGGATCAGCAGGAGAGCCAGGCAACTGGTATTGCTTAGAAGGAAATAAACATGGCAGCCTCCATATACCTCTCGCTTTAGGTTCCCTTTAGTCTTTTGTTTAAGTCGCTTAAGGTTTGCTTGAAAATAATGTTTTATTAAATGCTTCTATAAGGTCTATAAAAAATGCCTACACTGGGAGGCTTTGTTTTTACACAGCAAAAATCTATTACTACTTTGACATCAAAAAGTCAATTTCTGCTGATCAGGGTAAAAATGAACAATTTAAATCCACCGCGAGTCAGTGCTGATGATAAAGCATGAAGACTTCAAAGCAGGTGCATACATTAATAAGCACCGCAAAAATGATAATAATTGTAATAATGGTAGCGTGTTAGAATGGCGGACATTCAAATGGAAGCTAATCTAGAGCAAACACTGATGGGAATACTTCTGTTTTTCCAGGCTATGTCAACAGTGTCAAATTAGAAGCCTCCAGGGACCTTAGACAGGTAGACACAAGGCGAAAACACAGAGTCACTTACTAGATTACAGCAAAGTCTCCTGTACCCGGCACAGGCGGGGTTAGCCTGATGCCACATACATGTGCTTGCCGCTTACTTGAGCAATCGGACAAAAATAGCACAAACTGTGTGCAGCAATGCAGTGTGGTTTCGGAGCAGGAGAGATGATTTAATTTGACATGTGGCCTCTTATCTCTCTCCAAGTCCTGCTCCATTTCTGCTTTTTCAGCACCCAAGGCCATGGCCCTTGGGGCCCTCTCCAGAAATCCCTCTCAGTGTACAGGGGCTGATATGAATACGTCTGTGCTCTCTGTACGCCACCTGTGGAACATATCAGCACACACTATATACTGTAAATCCAAGACGTATTTAACCACTGTGACGTCCTTATTTCAGAACTATAACCAGAAAGAAGTTGAGCACTAGAAATAAAGGAGTGTAAAACCCCTGGCAGTCAGAGGAAGAGTCTCGGGAAGCTTGGGCACGCTGCCCCCGCCTGTATCATACGCTGCTGTACTCCGCGCACTGCAGACATGTCCATAAACATACTTTACTGTACTCTCTGTGTACCTGGCAGCCAGGCCCGGGAAAGCTGGAAGGGGATACTTGGCACTAGAAGCAGGTCAGGCCTGGCGAGTGAAATGAGGCAGACTTTATAAGATATCCTCTGGAGGAAATGCTATTTTGTACTGAGGGGATCTGTGCTGGGATCTTTTTCCATTTAAATAGAGACAGTAAGTGAGTGTTCCAGCGGACTGCTGGCAATCCAGTGTCTCTACGACAAGGAAGATTTCATTAAAGAGGAACTGCAGTGAAAATAACATAATGAATAAACTTGCTTATTTTTTTACAATATTCATGTATAGATTATTT
The DNA here is from genome assembly GCF_040937935.1 of Hyperolius riggenbachi. Taxonomy (NCBI): domain Eukaryota; kingdom Metazoa; phylum Chordata; class Amphibia; order Anura; family Hyperoliidae; genus Hyperolius; species Hyperolius riggenbachi. Next base: position 59,051,968 of record NC_090649.1, on the reverse strand, counting down.
AGCCAGCCCATTGTGAAATCTTTCCTCTCCCTAATTTACATTCTGAAATGTATCACTGGTGGTGACATCTTTAGTTCTGCCAGGTGATCTGTGTGCGGAATGTTCGTTACTGAGAGTTCTATGCACAGAGGGAGAAACTGCTTGCTTGGCAGATGGGAAAAGACGTTATTTCCCACAATGCAATGAGGTTTACAGACAGGAAACTGTCAGGACCATGGTCATGACATCACACCACACTGTGGGAGGGGTTTCAGCAGAATATCAGCCATACAGACCCCGCCCCCTGATGATCTATTCGAGAAAAAGTAAAGATTTCTTATGAGAAAGGGAGTATCAGCTACTGATTGGGATGAAGCTCAATCCTTGGTTACAGTTCCTCTTTGAAGCACGACTCTAGTAGTATATAGTGGGAAACCTAGTTTGAGGATCCATTCACACTTGCGATTTTTTGCTGGCGTTTTGCAGGAGTGATTTTTCTGCGATTTCACATGGAAAAGTCAGTGAACACTGTGGTGATTTTTCCGCGATTGTGTTTAGCGCTTCTATAGACCTGAAACGCGATCGCCGGGAAATTGCCTGAAAATGGTGCAGGCGACGCGTTTGCGTTTCGCAATTTTGGGCGATTTGCAGCGATTAGCGCAAGTCGCCCAAGTAAGAACGGGCCCATAGGGTTTTATTACACTAGCGCTTTTAAAAAGGTGAGGACAGCCAGGCAATTGGTATTGTTTAAAAGTAAATAAATATGGCAGCCTCTGTTGCTCTAACCTCAGGTGTTGGTGTCCTTTAAAGAGAACCTGTACTGAGTAAAAATATTTAAAATAAACACATGAGGTAACTTCAAATGAACATTACATAGTTGCCTTGCCATCAGTTCCTCTCAGAAGCTCACCATTTTCTTCTGACAATAATCCCTTCCAGTTCTGACAACATTTTGTCAGATCTGAAATATATCAGTTGCTGTCAGTAAAATATCAGTTGCTGTCAGTTATAGCTGAGAGGAAAACGGATGTACCAGGTAATGTCCATGTTTCCCTATGGCTCAAGTGGGCGATGTTACAGTTTAACTGTGTGCTGACCAGAAAGCTGTTATGGGGTAATGGCTATTTTCAAAATGGAGGACGGAAAATTCCCTTGATCACAGTGAACAAATAGGACGCGCGACAGGAGAAAGACACTGAGGAGTAGACTACATGGAAGGTAAGTATGACTTGTGTATGCTTATTTTGACTTTTATTTTCAGTACAGGTTTTCTTTAAAGAAACCCTGTAACAGAAAAAAGTGCCCCTGGGGGGTTGTCACCTCGACAGGGGGAAGCCTTCTCTGGTACTCCTCTGTCCCATGGTGGTCTCTCTAGGCCGCTCCAAACGGCGCCCCTGTCAATATTTACCTTCCCTGGGTCCAGAGCAAGTCGCCTGCGCAGTAGAGCGGACCCGACTGGGATCGGCTATTTCCACCTGATCCCGATCCGAGAGCCGCTACTGCGCCTGCGCTGGAGCCGGGGAAGTTAAATATTGCAGGCGCTACTGCGTCTCCGACACAGCCTGACATATTGTCGGCTGTGGCTTCGGAGGGGCCCAGCGAGACCACCCTGGGACGGAGGACGGGGAAGCCTCGATAGGATCCAGAGGCTTCCCCCTCCCGAGGAAAGTAACCCCCGGGGGCACTTTTTATTACAGTCTCTTTAAGTAAAATCAACTGAAATGGGAAATCTCACGACGTTAGCTTGTAGCATGCATTCGCAGCTCAGCATGTTTGTGCTGTGTATAGAAGTCACTCCTGATCCGCCATCGCGTATCAGCAGCGCGGTGTTATCAGCATCGCTGTGCAGAATGGCGAGCACAGGCAGGAGATGAGCGGAACATTTCCATTACGAGGTGGAATGAGTAGAGACTCACAGTGACGGGCGCCACGCACCGAGAAATCAGGCCTGTCAGCTACGCGAACATCTTACCTTAAATACTCTCTCCTCCGTCTCATCTCACCGATAACACCATCACGGCATCGTGATCACAAAGATTCTGTCTGTTTCTTAAAGAGATACTGAAGTCTCTTTTTTTACCTTATTTTCTTCTTAAGTCGTCTTCCGCATTAAATTCTAAGTGGATTTGCCGCATTCCCGTGGCAGAACGTTTGATTCATAGCAGACAGAGAAATAGACCTGCAAAGTTCCACGACTTTGCAGGTCGCAGATTTTGCTGCCCGGGGAGGCAGAGCTTTGTGCAGTAGCTCCGCCTCCTCTCCTGACAATCTCCGTCCCTCTCAGTGAAAGAAGACTGAGAGGGGCGGGGAGAGGTGAAGATCAGCAGAGATTGACTGGAGAGGAGAATACTGAGTACATCTCTGCCTCTACCCGGAAGGAGGATCTGCAAGCACAGGAACTTTGCAGGTCTATTTCCTTGCTATAAATCTAGTTGTTCTGCCGCGGGAATGCGGCGAATCAGCTTAGAATTTAATGCTGAAGAGGACTTAAGAAGTGTCTCTTCAGTGTCTCCTTAAAGGAAACCTGAGACGGTATACTTACCTGGAGTGCAGACAGTATTTATACAGCGCTGTACAAAGTATACAGATATATACAGATATATATATATATATATATATATATATATATATATCTTGTCCCTAACTGTCCCTCAGAGGGGTTCACAATCGAATCCCTACCTTACTCAAATGTCCTTCGTAGTCCAGGGCCAATTTGAGGGGGAAGACAATTAACTTTTAATCTGTATTGGAAGTTCACTGCCCCATCCCCTGTGTTTTCTTCAGGACTGTGGAGTCGGTACAAATATCTTCCGACTCCTCAGTTTATGAAACCACCGACTCCGACTCCAACTCCGAGTCCAGGTACTCAAACTTGCTCTGACTTCTCAACTCCACAGCCCTGGTTTCCTTCCCTATTGTTTCCACCCCACTACACTCTAGAGCAGAGGTGCCCACACTTTTTCGGCTTGTGAGCTTTTTTACAAATTAGCAAGTCGAAATTATCTTTCTATGTACAATTTTAGGAGCACAATTCTATATGCAGAATGAGAAATAAAGTGTAGTTGTGATCTACCATGAAGTCCTTCGCGATCTACCCAATGGGCATCCCTGCTCTAGATTGTAAGCTCGCAAGGGCAGGGACCTCCACCTATTATATTTTAAGTTTCTGTAATTTACCATATGAACGTTACCAATTTTAGTGATATCTCAATCCACACATTAAAGGAACACCTGATTTTTTTAACCTGGGGTTGAGAGAGTTCCTGAAGTGCTGGTAAATAATGATGTATACAATTCACTTGCTTATCTTTTTTTTTTTCTTTTTTTTTTTTTTTTACTGTATCTAATTCCTTTCTAAACTGACAGAAATCTGCTCTAAACTGACAGCAGAGTGAGTCATGAGGGGAGGGGGAATTCCCTCACAGTGCATCTGTTAATCCTGTGTGTGTGAGAGAAAGTCCTGTGTCCTGTATCTCTGACTGAATTATCTGGAGAGAGCGGAGGAAATGTAACTTGTTATAAATATTTATAACTGTCTGTGACAACACAGCTTTTCATACTTTTTTTTTTTGCTTTCAGAGAAAAATACTCTGTAGTTTGATATGCAAAAAACCCTAATACTGGCTGTGCATTGAAGCAGACACCCATTTTGAGAATGATTTGTCCCAATAGAGCTAAATCCTACGCACAATGTATAAAAGCTTTTGCCTCTGATATTTAACATGAAAAGTAGGAAAATGCTTACACAGCTACTTAGACATTATTTGTACGTTGTCTTTTTAGAACACTTGGTTCGATAGAGTTCCTTTAAGTATGTATTTGTACTGGTATTACTGGATGTCAGGACTGTACAGAACTTCTTAAGTATATTATGTTCCCCAATATTTGTTTTGCACTATGTACATAAGATGTTGGTGCTATATTAACCTTTTCCGGACCACCTGCACTAGATCCTACACCGCACTTGTGGCTGTTCTAGCCTGATACGGCGTAGAATCTATGCAGGCCCACCGTTTCCGCTCCCGACGCGATCGTGCGCACCCGGAGGGGGAGATTAAGCTGTCATATGATAGCTGACATCTCCCTCAGTGATCAGCAGCCATCACGTATGGCTGCTGATCACGTGATCACTACGATCGCTGGCGGATCGTAGTAATCACTTTGACAGCGGCGGCGGCGGCAGGGGGGAAAAGAAGAGGATCCGCTCACCTCCCTGCCGTTCCAGTGACGATCAGCGCCCCACTCTGCTCTGGCCGGCATCTCCGCTCCTAATGCAGCTCGGTTCCGGGTCCCGGCATGATGGCGTCATCAAGCCGCGACCCCGAATTGAGCGGCATTAGGAGCAGAGATGCCGGCCGGAGAAGAGGGGGCTAATGCGGCTCTGGAGCCTGGAAGGTGAGTAATGGCTGCTGGCGAAAGGGGGACACCTGCCACCATGGGGGGACACTGCCTGACCCCCCTAAACGTGCGCATCCCCCCCCCCCCCACCGCAAAATGCGTGGTCCTTAAGGGGGGTTAGGCGGCCGGACCCGAAATGGTTAATAATTAAAAATAATAATAATCTGTAAGTTTTTGAGATCTATTTCCTCCACACACTGCCTGTAGATATTTAATTCAGATTACATTTATTGAAAATTTATCAAACTGTAACATTGCTCTGCTCAATGCAGTAAAAAGTTATGTGCTGTCGATGTATTGCCGCTCCAGACCCACTGCGATCCATCAATTTGATTGATTTTCAGACAAAATCAAATTATTGATCGGACAGGCATGTTGGGGCTTCGATACCTAGCAGATTTGTTCAGAGTGCCTGAATCTTCAGGGAATTGATGGGAAATATTGAGCAGTATATGAGTACATTAAATGGAACTGGAGGTGAGAGGGATATGCAGGCTGCCATATATAATGCCTTTTAAATAATACCAGTTGCCTGGCAGTTCTGCTGGTCTTTCTAGCTTCCCTAGTATCTGGATCAGAAACAGACTTTAGTCAGAAACACTTGATCTGCATGCTTGTTTAGGATCCATGGCTAGAACTATTAAGGTGCCAATACATCTAGAGATGTAAGGGCAGATTAACCAAGTGATGGAATCTGGTAATAGAGAGATCTGTTGGCTGCCCATACACCACAGACCGGTCCTGATTGATTTCAGCATGGCAGACATCTGCCTTGTGACACTGCCTCCCTTGCTGCCCCCTTAATGTAAATGTGCCCCCTTTACCTATTCGCTGTCACCCGCCACTAGTGACAAAGGTGCCCATACATCTTCCGCTTCCGCAGTGCATCCCCCCCCACGTGGCTACCGGCATATAGCACGTGAGATTGTGTGTGACAGGAGTTTGAAAAGTGAAAAAAAGATTGTCAGGCTTGGCAAGTTATCAGCTCACAGCTCAGCTCCTATGCCCCAATCTACCACCACCTTCTTCACCCTATGTGGCGTGTCCCCGCTTAAATGGGAGGTGAGGAGCAACACCTGCCCGACTTCTGTTACACCCAGGCCTTGTAGGTGCAAGGTATAGGAGCTGAACGTAGAGTGAATGTTGTAACTCACCAGAACAGGAGGTAGCAAAAGTCCAGGAACAAGCCAAGGTCATACACGTTAAATCAGAAGTATCAAGGTACACTAGGAGCAGGAAAAATCAGGGTCAGACAATCCAAGGTCAATGCAGGCGGCAGACAGAGAGTGGTCAGGTTCCAGGCAGAGGGTCGTTACAGACAGCAGACAGAGAGTGGTCAGGTTCCAGGCAGAGGGTCGTTACAGGCAGCAGACAGAGAGTGGTCAGGTTCCAGGCAGAGGGTCAATACAGGCGGCAGAAAGAGAGTGGTCAGGTTCCAGGCAGAGGGTCAATACAGGCGGCAGACAGAGAGTGGTCAGGTTCCAGGCAGAGGGTCGGTACAGGCGGCAGACAGAGAGTGGTCAGGTTCCAGGCAGAGGGTCGGTACAGGCGGCAGACAGAGAGTGGTCAGGTTCCAGGCAGAGGGTCGTTACAGGCAGCAGACAGAGAGTGGTCAGGTTTCCAGGCAAAAGGTCGATACACAGATAATCCAATAGAAGTAATCACACCCAGCACAAGCACACAGCCAAAGCTATCAAATGTCACAGCGAGCTTTAAATACAGGCAAGCATCCAATCAGTGGCCGGCCACAAACACAGCAACCAATCACACAGTAGCAGCCCTGCCTGTGTGTCAGCTGACTAACAGATCAGCTGACACAAAGTTATATAAGCCTGCCTAAGTGTCAGCTGACTAGGTATGTCAGCTGACACTAGCGTCTGCATCTACTAGCAGCATAGGACGGAGGCCTAAGCCGATGTGTCCGTCCCTTCTCTTTCTCTGACTGCGTGCTCCCGCCCCCGTTGCTAGGGATGCAGGGGTTGCGAGACACACGCGAGAGCGGTGCTGATGTGGAAGTGCCAGGACGCGACCTGCTCTCGATAGAGACAGCCGCGTCGCTGGATCCCGGAGGTAAGTCCCTTACAGAGATATAGAAGTTCACTAAAACAAATAACTGGCATGGGAAAGACCCAAAGAGCAGAGCAAAGAAAAATAAAAATACAGCACAGTTTGATAGAACCTAAACTCATAAGAAGCCAACAGATACATACTGTAATATGTTACGGTCAGAAGTGGAAGTCTGGTCACTACGGGTTCTGGCCGGGCAAAACTAGAAGTGGCCATCTCACTGTGGCCAATGTGCGAAATGTAACGAATCCTGCCGGCTCTGGAGTCAATCCTGGCAGCTCCGGAGTACGTTCTTCTGTAAAGGCTCTGGCTCCTCCCCCTTCCCACCTCCTATTGACTTCTGTCAGCTGGGGGAACACGCAGTGCAGCCGGAGTCGTTCGTAGCAGTAGGGAAGCAGAGCAGGAACGCTGCAGACATTGCTTCTGCCAGCACACGCTCTGCAGGAACAAATGTCACAAATCCCTGCTTCCCTGTGACGAACGACTCAGATTGATCCTGTCAATCTGATTGGTTAGGAGATTTTTGGCCATTAGTCGTCCCAAACGATCATTTCCTATCGTTTATGTGAAGAATCATTCGGTTGTTCTGTAAATTGCATCGTTAGTGGCCATCTTTATACGAGCAAGTTTACTTATTTTTACAGTGTTCATGCGCAAATTATTTCATCATTGTCACAAATCTGTGCTTTACATGTCGGTAACTTCACTGCTGGCCAGGTGAATCACTGTGATACCTCTTGGCCCCTCCTACCATCCCATATGCCACATTCTACTGCATGTTTTTCTGACTGACTCTACATATTCTGTAGCACTGTAGTCTGTCCTCTTTGAAACACATTAAGTGCAGGACAGTCTCTTACCTTTATTGTCACAAAGCCATGAGGGACAGTGTTTGGGTCAGCTTCAAGTGGCAGGACTTCCTCCTGAAACTGCAATAATGCACAAGTCAAATGTAAATTTTATACAAGTAGCAGTAGAATATTGTACCCTGTTAGCCACAGGGCCAGTTCTAGACTTTTTGTCTTCTGAGGCAAACTTGTAAGGATGCCCCACCTCCCTCCCCCCAGTATAGGTAGCTAGTATAGTTGTCCCCAGTATAGTAGCCCCCAGTGCCTGCCCGCTCCCCCCTCCCTCCCCGTGGCTGCCGCTCTGTTACTACTGGCGGCAGCTTCCTCTATGTTCCTCCCCGGCCCCTCTCCTCTGTGGAAGAAGACTTCCGATGTGCAGATCGGCCTGTCACAGCAGCGCGACCCGGCTGCTGTGCAGGGAAACACAATAGCGGTTCCCTTCAGTGCAATATACAGGAAGTACTTACTTCCTGTATAGCACGTTACCATGGGAACCTCTATACTGTTTCCCTGCACAGCAGCCGGGTCGCACTGCTGTGACAGGCTGATCTGCACTAGTGATGGGAATTCCGGCTCTTTTAAGAGAAACGGCTCTTTTGGCTTGGCTCCCATTAAAGAGCAGGCTCCTATGGCTCTCAAACGGCTCTTCATTTAATATCATTAGAAGCCACTCAGATACGTAAAAAAAGCCCCGCCCCGTCTCCATGACAACTCCAGTCTGCTTCTCTGAGTGGGGCAACCCCTCTGGCTGCTGCTCTGCTCCGCCCCATACACTCCTACAAGCTACAGGAGGAGGACTACATCTCCCGGCATGCCTCAGCGCCCTTTATTACAGAGCAGAGCGCAGTGGTGAGTGACTCACAGGCATTGGCTCTTTTTAAACTGAGCACCGGCTCTTGCCGTTCGCAGCAAAGAGCCGGCTCTCTCAATCAGGGCCCATTGCCGCCTGAGGATTTAAACCTGCCTCACTTGGCATCATGGGCCACCTGGCACCAGGGATGGGCTTCCAAATAGTGATCTACTCAAATTCGCAATTCTAATTAAGATAAATTACCCCACCTGTGACCCGTGGGATGGGGGGGGTTAACCTTCCCAGAAGTCCGTGGATGCTATGCGTGTCACCGCTGTAACACGGTATTCCGGCGGAATGAAGAACAGAAAAAACACCCATTCCTGGGTCTGTTTTGAGTTCTATAGGGTCAGGGGAGCAACTGCTTTCAAGTCATCTTTCTTTCTTACATTGCAGAGTAGAAAATGAAAGAATTTGATTGGCTGTGACACAAATGCACTGACAATGAGTATGGCTGGTTTCGGTGCTAGAGGAGAGCACATGGCCACTCCCAGCATGCTTACCTGAACTCTAGAGCAGAGCACATGGTCATCCCCAGCATGCTTACCTGAATTATAGAGCAGAGCACATGGTCATTCCCAGCATGCTTACCTGAATTATAGAGCAGAGCACATGGTCATTCCCAGCATGCTTACCTGAACTCCTGATAAGTCTTGCAGCTCTTTCAAGGCTTTCTCTGTGTCTCTGACCAGCACTGTGGAGATGCCCAGTTCTCGGGCTGGCTTCAGGTTTGCACCAATATCATCAAGGAAGATGGTCTGCAAAGACAGAGCAGCTCAATAATGAGTCACTGCACGCTGAGGTGACAAGGTATGAACTGGCTCCATGAAAACATGCGTTAAAGAGACTCTGTATAAAAAGAAAAGTCCCCTAGGGGGTACTTACCTCAGGAGGGGGAAGCCTCAGGGTCCCAATGAGGCTTCCCCCATCCCTGTAGCTGCGGGGAATCCAGTGCTGGTTCCCCTGAATCCTCCCCCGACAAGCTTGACAAGGCTAGATGTATTTACCTCTCCGGGATCCAGCGCAGGCGGAGTAGCGGTTCTTCGTTTGGGCTAGGCGGAAATAGCCGAGCCCGATTGTATCCGCTCTACGGTGCAGGCGCAAAATGACTCACGTCTGCGCAGTGGAGTGGATCGACTGGGTTCGGCTATTTTTGCCGTAACCCCGAAGGAAGATTGGGTAGTGCGCTGGATACTGGCAAGCTAAATGCGCAGGATCGCGGAAGGTAAATATTTACCCTGCCGCACTTTGTGGGACCCGGGCAGGCTAACGTAGGGATGGAGTAGGATGAGGGAAGCCTTGTTAGGATCCAGAGGCTTCCGCCCTCCCAAGGTAAGAACCCCCAGGGGACATTTTTCTTAATACAGGTTTTCTTTAAGTGATGCTGGTCAAGACGGTTGGTGGCTGCTCTACACCCGCTGGTTTCTTGGCAGAGGAAGTCATTATCAACTGTCTAAGCGAGTTTCATCTAGCGTGTGTATGGAGCTTTAAAGGGTACCTGAACTGAGCTGTAATGAGCTGAGAAGCAGAACGAGCTGAGAAGTGACCACGAGATAGATTTTAATATATAAATACAGCAGCTATGCAATAAAATGCAATGGCAGCTTTCAGAGCAGATAAACTGTACTATGGGGATTTGTAATTTGTAGACAGACAATATTATTTGTACACAAAAGCAAATATGATAACTGTATGGGTAATGAAAAGTAGGAAAACACATTTTTATTGAATGTTATGTCAGTGTTGTATCCCACTTTAAAGAGAAAACATGACCAAGAATTTAACTTCAACCCAATCAGTAGCTGATAACCCCCTTTTTACATGAGAAATCTATTCCTTTTCACAAATGGATCATCGGGGCTCTGTATGGCTGATATTGTGGTGAAACCCTCCCACAGGAAACTATGAGGAACATGGTCCTGGCAGGTTTCTGCCTGTGAACCTTGTTGCATTATGGGAAATAGCTGTTTACAGCTGTTTCCAACTGCCAAAAAAGCAAGCAGCAGCTACTTCCACTGACATCACCTGCCAGCAGTAAAACTGTCACCATGTGATAAATTTCAGAATGTAAATCAGGGAGAGGAAAGCTTTTACAATGGGCAAACACTGACTAAATCATTTATACATAATTATTGTAAAAATGAAGCACTTTTTTATTACATTATTTTCACTGGAGTTCCTCTTTAATAAGGGGATGACATATTACACTGTGCTCTAATGACTGGGCTCTTGCCAGATTCCTCTGGGTCGCCCCCCCCCCCATGGCCTTCCCTACTGGCAGTAATGACCTCTCACCTCATTAGGCTGGGCTTGCATGGCCTTTAGTGCATACTCATAGATACGAGTCTCCGGTTTCCTCATCCCCACCCGGCAGGACTCGATCACCATGTCGAAGTGTTGGCGCAGCATGCTGAGCATGTCGGCGGTTTGGTGCCGGCTCGGACTGTCATCCAACCAGTTGTTGGTCAGTACGCATGTCTTGAACCCTGTAATGAGTGAAGAGGATGATGACTGCACATACATTGTGCATGCAAACCATTCTGTGCACATAAAACATCAAGAAAATATTTTATGCAAAGCCCCAGGCAACATCCACTCTATTTGAGTGGCATAAAAACCTTTTCAAAAATACTTAAAGGACTTATGAGGCGAAAATCAGTAAAAAAGTTAAATACATATTGTGCATTAACATCCTTAGGGGACGCCATCCGCGCCCCCCGGTCCATTCGGCCGCGTCTCTTTTATAAGCCATGGCTCCTGTGGGGTCCAAACCCGATTCCTCGGGTCGGCTTCACCTGCTCCAATCAACATAGCCGCCGGGTGCTGTCGCGGCTGCTCTGTTCTCATAGTCGCAAGCGCGGCTCTGAGTCCGCCTCCATATCTGACCTCGTTCCCGGCGGTCTCGTGGACGTAAAGCACGCAAGACCGCCAGGAACGAGGTCAGAGATGCGCGGCAGGATCCGGCGGCCATGTTGCTTGGGGCAGGTGAAGGCGACCCGAGGAATGGGGTCGGGACCCCACAGGAGCCATGGCTTTATAAAAGAGACGCAGCGGAATGGACCGGGGGGGGGGGGGGCGGATGGTGTCCCCTAAGGATGTTAATGCACAATAGGTTTTTTTTTTTTTTACCGATTTTTGCCTTGGAAGTCCTTTAAGGAAAAACTGTAACCAAGAATTGAACTTCATCCCAGTCAGTAGCTGATAACCCCCCTTTCCCATGAGAAATCCATTCCTTTTCTCAAACAGATCATCAGGGGGCTCTGTATGGCTGATATTGTGGTGAAACCCCTCCCACAGTGTGATGTCAGGACCATGGTCCTGACAGTTTTCTGTCTTTTAACCTTGTTGCATTGTGGGAAATAACGGCTGTTTCTAACTGCAAAACATCCAGTATCCCCCTCTAGGGATGCTCAAATTCGGATTCGGAAGATACCCGGATAGTTGCAATCCGGATATCTCCCAGTAATGCTGTGCGGGCTGGGCGGGGGGGTCAAGCTTACCTCTCTGACGTCTTCTTCGCTCGTCCCTCGGCGCCTCCCATGATGCGGTCCACGCGGCGGTCACGTGACTACAAACACTTCCTCCTTCCGGGTTGAAGGAGGAAGCGTTTGTAGTCACGTGATGCGCGTGGACCGCATCATGGGAGGCGCCGAGGGACGAGCAAAGAAGACGTCAGAGAGGTAAGCTTGACCCCCCCCCCGCCCAGCCCGCACAGCATTACTGGGAGATATCCGGATTGCAACTATCCGGGTATCTTCCGAATCCGAATTTGAGCATCCCTGTCCCCCTCTGTACATATGTGTATATATATATATATATATATAACCACGTTTTAGCCTTTTGTTTGGGGGTGTGATAAAATATAGATAATGGCAGTTGGTGCTGTCTGTTTTTTTCATGTCTGCCAGTAGTAGAGATGATTATAGGCAGGCTGATTGTGGATCAAAGAACATGAACAAATTACACAAATTACGCATATCAATCATTTCTTGATTTCTCTTTTGTTTTTTACTTTGCAATGTATTGATTTATTTTTTTCCTCTTTTCGCTAAAGTTCCTCTTTAAAGTGTTATTGTGCTTAAACTTAAAGAGAAACCATAATGACATACTGTATACAGTAGAATCCCTTTACAGTAAACTCCATGGGATCAGGAAAAGTAGTATGCTATATTAGAAGTTAATATACTCAAGCACATAAAGTATACTGTAGTATTGAGCCTTAATTCGGTCAATAATTGCAGCCATGCACAAGCAAGTCACAGATGATAAGTAATAGCCTCAGTAATAAGACAGCAGCTTACACAGGAAGCACAGCTCTCACTGGTAGATGCAGCTTGCAATTTTAAGCCCATGCACCGCTCAGTGCTTTTGATTTAACTCATGTGGGCTAGGAATAGTGTGCAGATAGCGAGCAGACTACATGTGGCTGCCAGCCTGCCCACTGACCGCGGTTCATGCATACATTTGAAATGGGCGCCGGCTGATGCTGCTTCTGCACAAGTCCCGGTGGTGTTAATTACTATTCCCCCTCCTTTGTTTTTTTGTTTTTGATTCAGTAAAGCTACCAGAGTGGTAGCTACATGAAACACCACTAGAGGGCACATGTGTCCCTCTAGTGCGATCGTCGCCGACATCAATAGCAAACAGGGGGACGCGTACATAACACGTTCCCCTGTTTGGCTTCTCCTGTCGCCATGGCGACGATCGGAATGACGTCATGGACGTCAGACGCCTCTGATCCAGCCCATAGCGCTGCCTGGAACTCATTGGTCCGGGCAGCGCAGGGCTCTGGTGGGGGGGCCCTCTTCCGCCGCTGCGTGCGGGCGATCGCCGCAGAGCAGCGGCGATCAAGCTGTACGCGCGGCTAGCGAAGTGCTAGCTGCGCGTACAACACTTTAAATGGGGCAAATCGCCCCACCAGGGGCTGAGATATCTTCCTGCGCGGCATGGCCCGAGCTCAGCTCGGGCTTACCGCCAGGAAGGTTAAAGGGGAACTGAAGAGAGAGGTATATGGAAGCTGCCATGTTTATTTCCTTTTAAGCAATACCAGTTGCCTGGCAGCCCTGGTGATCCTCTGCCTCTGGTACTATTAGCCATAGCCCCTGAACAAGCATGCAGCAGATCAGGTGTTTCAGACTTTAAGGCTGCTTTCACAGTGAGACGTTACAGGCGCACGTTAGTGCAGCCTGTAATGCAGCCCACCGCACAGCAATGTAAAGTCAATGGGCTGTTCACAGTGCCCACGTTGCGTTACACTGTAACGCAGCACGTCAAGTTAAAGTGCTGCGTGCTGTACGTTATAAGCGGCTAAGCCGTGTTAGACTGTTTTACATGGTTAATTAATGTTCACTGCACGATGTGACGTGCAGGGTTTACTTCCTGGAGCGGCCGCTCTGTGCGGAGATTGGCTGGCGGGACCACGTGATGCCGCATGCGTCCAAGAGTACGCATCACGGACGCCAGAGTGAGCAGCACAACGCGGCTCACTCTGACGTCCACATCCAAGAGCACCAGGCGTTGCGTTAGGGGCACGTTATGCGACCATAACGTCCCCTAAAACGCAACGTCCTGGTGGGAAAATAGCCTAAAGTCAGATCTGATAAGACTAGCTGCATGCTTGTTTCTGGTGTTATTCAGATACTACTGCAGAGAAATAGACCAGCAGGGCTGCCAGGCAACTGGTATTGATTAAAAGGAAATCAGTATGGCAGCCTCCGTGTACCTCTTAAATAAGTTCCCCTTTAACACCTTACCACCATCTGAATAAGATTGTTTCAGCAATGGGATAATTAAACTATACATTGATGAGCTTATAGCAACCCCCCTGCGCAGGGACATGGTCTAGCCCTTAAAGAGCAGTCAGTTTTTATCTAAAAACTGACCAAGGAATTTACAGCAGAGAGGCAGAGCTGTGTGAAGAAGGAAACTGCTCCTAGTACTTGTGTTAATGTATGCTTCAATCGATAGTATTCCTTTAATTATGTTTTGGGATGTGCTAGGAAACAGGCGACTCCAACTCCGACTTATGAAACCACCAACTCCGACTCCAACTCCAGGTACCCAAAATGGCTCCGACGTCTTACTTACCAGGGCTGTGGATTTGGTACCAAAATGATCCGACTCCTGACTCCTCGGTTTATGAAACCACCGACTCCAGGCACCCAAAATTGCTAAGACTCTGACTCCACAGCCCTGCCCGGAGGAAACCCACACAGACGTGGGGAGAACACACAAACTGGGTGCAGAGAGTGCCCTGGCTAGGATCTGAACCAGGGACCCAGCGCTACAAGCGAGAGTGCTATCCACTACGCCACCGTGCTGCTACATTGCAACATTGCAACATTTTCATGGGGCCCTCAGAACTAGGCACTCTTGAGCAATGCCACCTGCCCCTACCCTATGGATATGAGTTTATAGCCAATTTACATTTCCATGCAATGTACACAGAGTATAGTGCTTAGGCTAAGAGAAAAAGTCAGAGGGTGGAGAAGCAAAGGAAAATTAAAGGGAACCTTAACTGTAAAAGAAAAAAAAAAGAGTTTTACTTACCTGGGGCATCTACCAGCCCCCTGCAGCCATCCTGTGCCCTCGCAGTCACTCACGGCTCCTCTGGTCCCCCGCTGCCAGCTAGTTTCGCTTTTGCCGACTGGGAGTCGGCCGGCCACCATGCGTACGTTTTTACGCATTCCCACTAGTGCAGGAAGCTATTGCAGACATCAACAAGTAAATTTTTACGCGTTACGGGTGTAATGCGTAAAATTTTACGTATTACACCCATAACACGTAAAATGTACTTGTTGATGTCTACAATAGCTTCCTGCATCAGCAGGGATGCGTAAAAACGTACGCATGGTGGCCGGCCGACTCCCAGTCGGCAAAAACGAAACTAGCTGGCGGCAGGGGACCGGAGGAGCCATGAGTGACTGCGAGGGCACAGGATGGCTGCAGGGGGCTGGTAGATGCCCCAGGTAAGTAAAACTCATTTTTTTTTTCTTTTACAGTTAAGGTTCCCTTTAATAGTGAATACATCAAGTACTACCTGGGCTCCCTCTGCTCCAGGGCCCCATAGCAGTAGCTATGGCTACTATGGCTATTGCTATGCCCCTGGGCACCTGCATTGCTGTGCTGACAGCACTGCATTGCATACAGCAGTGTGCTACGAGACAGAACACAGCAGAGCCAATAATAACGGTTCATCAGCCTTATGCACCTACAGAAAAATCCCACATCCACAGGACTCCACAGCACCAGACTGATCTATGCAATGTCAGGGGGCGATGGGAAAGAATGTAGAGGTATAAGTCAAAACACAAGCAGCTTATATCAATTTACCATTGGCGGGGGAGGTGCACAATGGAAAGGAGAATTAAATATGCCCACAGTCCACATTCCAGACGAACCATCCCCAGCAAAGAGTACCTATCGTGCCTGTTTCTAATCTAAGACAAACACTGCCCTGCTCAGTGGCCTACAGTCAAACCATACGTGGAAACAGCAGCAGCAGAGGCAGTGAGCTCCTCTGTGATGTAGCGCCCTCCGCTAGCCAGAGACGGACCCAACAGCGGGCTATACATTGCATTTCATACATGAGACTACAGGGGGCGCACATTGCCTGGAGCATAGCCATGTGACTACACAACTACAGCAATAGGCAATGCTGAACCTGTTTATCTCAGCTGGAGTTCATTTAGATAAATCAGAAACACTGATGTGATGGGAATGATTTCCCTCTGTCCCTTCAGCATAGCTAAGCTGTACATGAAGAATGAGTATGATGATTCCTATACATGGGGTACTAGTAACATCAAACAAGTAATATACACTGGCCTAAAGGATTATTAGGAACACCTGTTCAATTTCTCATTAATGCAGTTATCTAATCAACCAATCACATTGCAGTTGCTTCAATGCATTTAGGGGTGTGGTCCTGGTCAAGGCCTCAATTCACTAAGATCATGCTGGAGATAATAAGGCAAGAGAAAACTTACCTCCACACAGTGAGTTATCTTATCGCTTCATTCCTTAAGTTACCTCCTCTGTAGTTACTTACCTCCTCTGTAGTTATTTTACCTCCTCTGTAGTTAATTTACCTCTGTAGTTATTTTCACATGCAGTTAATAAACAGCCTGTCTTTAACTCTGGAGTTATTTTAAGGATTGAAGAGTTAACTTAAAGACAGAAGAGTTAACTTTAGGTTTGCCTGAGGTAAAATGTTTCCTGAATACTACATGCCTTATCACCATGGTGACAACTCTAGAAGAGTTATTAAAGACAGGAGAAAAGCTTAGTGAATTGAGGCCTCAACTACACTAGTTGGGGTTGAAGTTTCTCTACTCTACTCTGCAATGCCTTAGGCTCAGGGCCGGCGCTACCATTAAGGCAAAGGAGGCAGCTGCCCCAGGGCCCCAGAGCTTGTAGGGGCCCCCAGTGGCTACAAGAGGAAAAAAAATTCAAATCGGCCTTATAGTTTTTGAGAAAATCGATTTTAAAGTTTCAAAGGAAAAAAAAACACATTTAAAAACCTGCCGACTTTAATGGTTAATAGAAAATCCACCTTAAAAGCTAGAAACCCTAAATTTGCAGGATATGTTAAGGGGATCATTAGGAATAAGAGGAAAAAACATTTTTCAAAAAGATCTTATCATTTTTGAGAAAATCAATTTTAAAGTTTAGAAGGAAAAAAGTATAGTTTTAAATGCGGTAAATGTACGGTAACTTTTAGTAGCAAACCTAACGGTAGTGTAATTTTACATGCATCAAATGAAAGTGCAATAAATTTCCTGATGGGGTTTCCAGGGGGTCTATACGCAGCCGCAGCGCTTTGGCCAGGGATCGCTATACAGCCGCAATATGGCTGTATGAAGATCCCTGGCATTTTTTCCTATTTTCCCAAATTTTTTTTATGTTTAGAGTGTGGGAATTTTTTTTTTTTTTTTTTAAATTATGTGGGGTCCCTTCTCCTGAAACTTTTTAACCCCTTGTCCCCCATGCAGGCTGGGATAGCCAGAATTTGGAGCTCTGACCGATTGGGACTTCACACCCTGACTATACCAGCTGCAAAAAAGGTCCCCTAATGCCGATTTTTGTTCCGGGGGATATGTTGGGGGGGGGGGGGGGGGGGTTTGTTGCTTAAACCGGCCCTGCTTAGGCTCGTACACACCTTACATCCAGAACAATTATTTGTGATTATTTGGGGTAATAGATCCCTGTACAGATATGCTGCTCACTCTAGTGAGTAGCAGGTTCAGCACTATGGAGGGGGAGGGAGACCAAAGTCAGATTTATAATTTTAGCGCTCCCTAGGCCAACTTCCCCGCCCCCATATGCATCAGCATCCCCTATGCCATGTGCAGCCACTCTATCCCATTTGTACTATGTACAGCACTCTTTGGAAGCAGCACCTCGTCTTCCATATGTTGTTCCCCATTAGCTGTCTCCCTTTTATATTTCAAGCCTCCTACTCCGCCCCTCTCCTATGTAAAGCCGCCCCTTTGGCACGAGCCACCCAAGGCCAGGAAATCCCGCTCTGGGTATGTGTAGGGATGAGCTGCAACTGAAAATAACTGTAGGGTCAGGCAAGCTTTTCCAGCACCTCCAGCTGTCAATGTCCAGCCTGGCTGCTTCAAGGGAAACCGATATGAACAGTAGTTATGAGATGATGAAAGCTAATGGTGACTTCTAATCAAATGCCACGTCCCTATGAGAAACAACACCTGAGATTCTCTAATGCATTTGTATTTAGCAATATCACATTGCAGATCAGATTGTACCAGGAAGCCCTCAGTGAGCTGCCGGCACAGGTGCAGCCACGGGGTACAGCACTGAAACCAGATCCTCACGTCTGCACAGCACATTCTAGCATGCTCAATAAATAATAATAATAATCCGAGTATTGGTTACATTGATAGAAGATACAACATGTACACTAAATATCAGACTATTTGGGCAGATGTCGAATAGACATCCGTGCATGGGTGCCTGATGCAGGTAGTAGTCAGCTACTACATAGGACTAAATGGCAGTAGCCGGTCGTAGAGTGCTCATGTGAAAGGGCCCTTACAACTGCTCTCTGCTGCCTGGTAACTGCTCACTGCTGCCTGGCAACTACTCACTGCTGCCTGGCAACTGCATGCAGAGCCTAAGTGTTTCACTTACCTGGGGCTTCTGCCTGCCCCCTGCAGCCGACCTGTGCCCAAGCCATAACATAGTGATCTTCCCTTTCCACGCCGCGGCTACTTCTTCTCGTAGTGGAAGACAAAGGCGCTTATCGTGACCTAGAGACTATACTGTGTACTCCTGTCTGTTTATGGCCTGAGGAGGCGGGAATATACCCGTAAAACGCGTTGCACTGTTCTGTTTGGAGTATATTAATAAACCTGTTATTATAAAAACCTGACAGTATCCTGTCTACTTCGAGGAGTCGAGTCCACCACCACCTCCTGAGGAATTTTAAAGCGGAATAGAACCCTGCATTTCAACTTTGCTCTAAAACATTATTTACAGTATATTATATGCAACCAGCATTTTTTTTTTTTACTAGACCAGCATTGGAAGGGTTACACAGAGTTTTAAAGTTCCTGGAAAGAACTGCAGACGCATCTGAAGCTCAGATAGATACATTTTGTTTACATAAATGTATCTAAGTGTTGAATGTTACACACTTTGGCTGTCCTCCAGCTCAGTCAGAGAGAGTGAGTCACATTCAACACTTAGATACATTTATGTAAACAAAATGTAACTATCTGAGCTTCGGATGCGTCTGCAGAAATCTCCAGGAACTTTAAAACTCTGTGTAACCCTTCCAATGCTGGTCTAGTAAAAAAAAAATGCTGGTTGCATATAATATACTGTAAATAATGTTTTAGAGCAAAGTTGAAATGCAGGGTTATATTCCGCTTTAAGCTTTTTATCACTTTTTATCCTGCTGGCGCCTCTGTTCACTTTTACATTAAATGCTTGCTAGGGTTAGGCATGGCCAATAAGATGCTCATTCTGAGTTGATGCAAATAGTATGCAGCCTGAAAAATGAGCCAATCACGTGCTTCATCTGCTGCTTTAGATACAATTAGCATAACATTAGCATCGGCTTGGAAAGGGCACCTCCCTGATTATCCCTTGCAGGGTAGATACACGGAGAGTCCCACCTCCAGTCAGCTTACCGTGTTGCCTCAGAGCGGTGGCGGCCTTCAGCATGGGCTTATTGATGCCGCCGGTCTCATAGGTCCTGTGGAAGGCCGATTCTATGGAGAAGGATTCCGGAAGGGAGACACTAGACTCCTCAGCAAATGTTTTACATTCCTTGTTCATTTCTGTAACAAACTGACAGGAAGACACAAACGTGAACTGGTGGGACAACCCAGGCTCACCTCACCAGAGCTGCGGCATATCACAGACAGGTATATAGACACTATGGCTACTGGGCAGGATGTTTGGGCAGAAGGAAGCAGGAGGAGACGTCCTCATTTTATCTCAAAGCACTTTTTGATGGATACTTGTGAGTAGATTTCTTATTACCATTTCATAAAAGTGATGTTTTTACAGTATGGAAGTGTGTTCTAGTTTATGGATACAGGCTTTGGTGAGACTCGAGAACCACTTTTGCTGATAGTTGGGTGGAGTACTCTGGAGGTGATCGCCTGTTACCTGCAATTGCCAAGCCTTTGCTGCGATCTGTGAGGGGGGAGGCTACCTGAGAGGGTGAATAATTGGTGACCGAGGAGCTGAGGAACAAGGGGACGTAGGAGGATAGCAGGAAGCTGTGAAACGAGAGTGTCTTTATCTCTTCTGAAGGTATACTGTGAAGGGGTCTGATGCAAAGCTGCTTGTGGTGGTGGTTGGACTGAGAGAATTTAAAGAGAACCTGTAACAAAAAAAAAGATCCCCTGGGGGGTACTCACCTCAGGAGGGGGAAGCCTCAGGGTCCCAATGAGGCTTCCCCCTCCCCTGTAGCTGCAGGCAATCCAGCGCTGGCTCCCACAAAGTGTCCGGCAATCCTCCCTCGACAAGCCTGACAAGCGCTGATTTATTTACCTTTCCTGGCTCCAGCGAGGGCGCTGTTGCGGCTTTCCACACGGAGATAGGCGAAAATAGCTAATCTCCTTCGGGTCCGCTCTATTGTGCAGGCGTAGGAGACTAGTGCCTGCGCAGTAGAGCAGCCGTCAGCGATCGGCTATTTCGCCTATCTCCGAAGCGTCTGCGCTGGAGCTGGGAAGGTAGATATTTACATCCCTGCTGTTCGGGGAGCTTTATCGCCACCGCCGTGGGACCGAGGAGGACGGGGGAAGCCTCAATAGGATCCGGAGGCTTCCCCCACCCCAGGTGAGTACCCCCCAGGGGAGGTTTTTTCGTTACAAGTTTTCTTTAAGGGCCGCAGCATACAGACCAGGTGAGTGGGCAATTTCAGCCAGTTATTTTTTCTGCATGAGGTCATATGGTGAAGACTGGTGATCCAGTAAAAACAACAGGTGGCCCACATAGCTGGAACTACTGTATGTACTGGTGTTATACTCTATAACCAGGTACAGATACTGGTGCTGTACTGTATGTGGTACCAAGCATACAACAACCAGCCAATCACAGCAAGCGATGTATCTTACCGTCGATAAGCTGATTGTTGTATATGTTACGGCCAGAACCCGAAGTTTGGCCACTTCTAGTTCTGGCCGGCCACTTCGGGTTCTGGCCGGCCAATGCGCGAAGTGGCCGCTGCGCTGCGGCCAATGTTAGAAATGGATTGATTCCTCTGAGGTTAATGTATCTTCTGGCCGCAGCGCAGCGGCCAAACGTATAACAACTTCCTTAATTTATTGCAATTCAGCCGGCGGCAATGTAACAATTCAAGCCGCCGGCTTTTTTTTTCTGCCTCTCTCTCTCTCCTTTTATGGGCAGCCGGCGGGGACATGCGTGTCCCCGAGAGTCGTTCGTGGCGCCAGGGCAGCAGAGCGGGGAGGCTGCAGACATCGCTTCTGCCAGCACCCGCTCTGCAAGAACGGCAGGATAACCCTGCCGCGACGAACGACTCCGGAGGGGGGACACGCGTGTCCACGCCGGCTGCCCATAGAAGAGCGAGAGAGGCGGGGGGAAGGAGGAGAGAGAGGCGGGAGGGGGGGGGGGCGGGGAGAAGGAGAGAGAGTCAGAGAAAAAGCCGGCGGCTTGAATTGTTACATTGCCGCCGGCTGAATTGCAATAAATTAACGAAGTTGTTATACGTTTGGCCGCTGCGCTGCGGCGCAGAAGATACATTAACCTCAGAGGAATCAATCCATTTCTAACATTGGCCGCAGCGCAGCGGCCACTTCGCGCATTGGCCGGCCAGAACCCGAAGTGGCCGGCCAGAACTAGAAGTGGCCAAACTTCGGGTTCTGGCCGTAACATATACAAAGCCTGGTTGGATTGGTCAGCTATCTGCAACCGCAGATTCTCCAGTCCAGCTGGGAAGAAGAAATAAGACGACACCCCGCGTATAAGACGACCCCAGACTTTTGAGAAGATTTTCCTGGGTTAAAAAGTAGTCTTATATGTCAGAAAATACTGGTGACAAGATTGGACAAAATTGTGAAACAGTCTAGTCCAGGCATGGGCAAACTTGGCCCTCCAGCTGTTAAGGAACTACAAGTCCCGCAATGCATTGCAGGAGTCTGACAGCCACTGTCATGACTCATAAAGACAAATGCATTGTGGGACTTGTAGTTCCGTAACAGCTGGAGGGCCGAGTTTGCCCATGCCTGGACTAGACTATGGTCTATGTCTTGGTTTTATCTCTTCTGATCTGGAAGAACATACCAAGAATGGAATAAGAGGAATAAAACAGTTGGTTTACAGTTTTAAGTGACTGTGTATGAGTGGACCGGGAACTCCATTGGTACCAATGTACTGCCAGGCAGGACATCAAACTGTAAAAAAAAAAACAGGAGAGGCAGGAACAGGTCACATTCATAGAGGTTTCCCCTGTAACCCCTTAGATGGGAACAGGGAAAGACTGGTACACGAGGGACCATTAGTGGCATGCATCCAGATCTAAGGGGATGCAGGTGATAACATTTAACTCTAGTAGGACTGAAGCAGCAAATTGCAAAGTAACAAGTTTTCGGGGCGACCCAGGGCCAGTTGTAGACTCTCTGCTGCCTGTAGCAAACTTTGGAGGATAAATTCAGCTGTGATTTGTCGTGTTGTTGTCCTTCTGTTGCTTCGGACTATGCGTGCTACTCGCCTTTCACCCCTCTTGTTCACCAGCCTTTTTCGACTGGAATAGTCCTTATCGCTTGAATGTTTCTTTCTCGTCTGCCACTCTCTAAGCAGCTCAGATACTGTTGGGTGAGACAATCCTGAGGCTAGGTGCACACATAGGCAGAAACGCTAGCGTTGTGGAAAACACAGCGTTTTATGCACCAATGTTACTCAATGGGCAGCATAAAAAAACGGATGGGTATACATTTCAACATTGGCGATTTGAAAATCGCTAGTTTTCTTGCATATTATGCATGAACGCATCAAAAATGCACATAATGAAAGTCAATTAAAACGCAATGTATTGCATTTTGTATGCCTTTTTGATGCGTTTTTTTTTTTTTAAATAAAGTCTTTTGATGTATTTCCGCTTCCTGTTGTCTTCCTGGTGTTTTGCATAAAACGCAATACAAAAAACGCATACAAAACGCATATGTGTTTTGTACATGCGAACCGCAAATGCATTAAAACGCGTGCAAAACATTTGAAAACCGCATCTGCGGTAAAAAAACGCTAACGCAAATGCACCAAAAACGCAGTAAATAAATACGCAATAAAAACGCCAATAAAAAACACAACGTACATAACAGAAATGTATTTAAAAAAATAAATAAATTACACACACACACACACACACACACACACACACACACACACACACACACACACACACACACACACACACACACACACACACACACACACACAGTACACACACACACACAGTACACACACAGTACACACACACACACAGTACACAGTACACACACACACAGTACACACAGTACACACACACACACACACACACACACACACACACACACACGTTTGCAAAAGTATTCGGCCCCCTTGAAGTTTTCCACATTTTGTCACATTACTGCCACAAACATGCATCAATTTTATTGGAATTCCACATGAAAGACCAACACAAAGTGGTGTACACATGAGGAGTGGAACGAAAATCATACATCATTCCAAACATGTTTTACAAATACATAACTGCAAAGTGGTGTGTGCATAATTATGCAGCCCCCTTTGATCTGAGTGCAGTCAGTTGCCTATAGACATTGCCTGATGAGTGCTAATGACTATATAGAGTGCACCTGTGTGTAATCTAATGTCAGTACAAATACAGCTGCTCTGTGAGGGCCTCAGAGGTTGTCCCAAGAGAATATTGGGAGCAACAACACCGTGAAGTCCAAAGAACACACAAGACAGGTCAGGGATCAAGTTATTGAGAAATTTAAAGCAGGCTTAGGCTACAAAAAGATTTCCAAAGCCTTGAACATCCCACGGAGCACTGTTCAAGCGATCATTCAGAAATGGAAGGAGTATTTCACAACTGTACACCTACCAAGACAAGGCCGTCCACCTAAACTCACAGGCCGAACAAGGAGAGCGCTGATCAGAAATGCAGTCAAGAGGCCCATGGTGACTCTGGACGAGCTGCAGAAATCTACAGATCAGGTGGGAGACTCTGTCCATAGGACAACTATTAGTCATGCACTGTACAAAGTTGGCCTTTATGGAAGAGTGGCAAGAAGAAAGGCATTGTTAACAGAAAGCATAAGAAGTCCCGTTTGCAGTTTGCCACAAGCCATGTGGGGGACACAGCAACCATGTGGAAGAAGGTCCTCTGGTCAGATGAGACCAAAATGGAAATTTTTGGCCAAAATGCAAAACGCTATGTGTGGCAGAAAACTAACACTGCACATCACTCTGAACACACCATCCCCACTGTCAAATATGTTGGTGGCAGCATCATGCTCGGGGGGTGCTTCTCTTCAGCAGGGACAAGGAAAGCTGGTCAGAGTTGATGGGAAGATGGATGGAGCCAAATACAGGGCAAACTTGGAAGAAAACCTCTTGGAGACTGCAAAAGACTCGAGACTGGGTCGGAGGTTCACCTTCCAGCAGGACAATCACCCTAAACATAAAGCCAGGGCAACAATGGAATGGTTTAAAACAAAACATATCTATGTGTTATAATGGTCCAAAGTCCAGATCTAAATCCAATCGAGAATCTGTGGCAAGATCTGAAAACTGCTGTTCACAAACGCTGTCCATCTAATCTGACTGGGCTGGAGCTGTTTTGCAAAGAAGAATGGGCAAGGATTTCAGTCTCTAGATGTGCAAAGCTGGTAGAGACATACCCTAAAAGACCGGCAGCTGTAATTGCAGCAAAAGGTGGTTCTACAAAGTATTGACTCAGGGGGCCGAATAATTACGCACACCCCACTTTGCAGTTATTTATTTGTAAAACATGTTTGTAATGATGTATGATTTTCGATCCACTTCTCACATGTACACCACTTTGTATTGGTCTTTCACGTGGAATTCCAATAAAATTGATGCATACTTGTGGCAGTAATGTGACAAAATGTGGAAAACTTTAAGGGGGACGAATACTTTTGCAACCCACTGTGTGTGTGTGTGTGTGTGTATATATATATATATATATATATATATATATATATATATATATATATATATATATATATATATATATATATATATATATATATATATATATATATATATATATATATATGATACTATATTTTATTTTACTCCATTGATAAAGGAAAAAAATATTGAAAATTGCAAACGCACCAAAAACACATGAAAACCGTAAACACAACACACGACTGCATACAAAAAACAAGTGAAAAATTAACCACTTTACCTCCCTTGCTACGCTTATCTACTCCCCACAAAACTTTACTTGAAGCTCAGGGGAGTAGATAGGCGTACTTGTGGTAAACAGTGTGCTGTATGCCCAATTAGCTATCTGATTATGTATATAGGGTATCATTTTAACCGTGACAAGTGAGAGAATAGATTTTGTGTTGTTTGACAACTGAGGGATAAGTCATGTGATTTTTTTTACCGGAAAACTGAATGAAAAGCAATAAAACTGTTATTTACATGTACTCTATACCCCTAAATAAATACTAGTAAAAAAAAACAAAAGTGACATCATTGAAAAGAGAATACATAGTTACCCTAGGGACTTAGCTTTTAAAATATGTATGCCATGAGAGTGTATTACTGTTAATCATGAAGATAAGGGCTTTTTAATTACTGATAGAGTACAATGAGAAAACAAAAAACACAAACCAGAAACTAATATATTATCGCCATACATTGTACTAGGAACATTATTTAAATGTTGAGATAACCAGGACAAATTAGCAAATACAATGTGTGGGTTTTACCTATGGTAACATTGTTTATTTGAAAACTATAGTGCATGGAAATGGAGAAATAGTGTATTTTTTCTTTTTTTTTCTCATTTTTCCCTTTAAAATGCACAGATAATAGCATAATTACTAAAAGCAAATATCACCCTCACAAAGCATAATTTGTGGCAAAAAAAACAAGATATAGATCATTTACATCTGATGAGTAGCAATAAAGTTATTGGTGAATGAATGGGAGGAGCGCTGAAATGTGAAAATTGCTCTGGTTTTTAAGCAAAAAACCCTGTGGAGCTGAAGTGGTTAAAAAACTGCACAATTCGGAAAATGCATGGTTTCCTCACTGCCTAGTGGGCTCCCAGCCTTAGGCCTCAGAATTCCCTGCCAGTCAGCTTTTCCTGCCAACCGGCCAGGCGCAAGATAGCACTCGGTGCAGCGGTTGCTGTGCTCAAACATGACATGAGATGTTTTTGAACTGTGCTGTTACGCCACTGCGGGACAAGCACTAAGGCCCAGTGCACACCAAAAACCTTTAGCAGATCCGCAAAACGCTAGAGGTTTTTGAAGCAGATTTTAGAGCGATTCTAGGCATGTTTAGAGACGTTTTGTAAACATGGCTAGCGTTTTTTGGAGCGTTTTTGTGTAGCAGATTTCATATATTGTTACAGTAAAACTGTTACTGAACAGCTACTGTAACAAAAACTCTTGGAAAACCGCTCTGATCTAGCGTTTTTCAGAGCAATTTTCCACTTTCCTATACTTTCACATTGAGGCAGAAACGCCTCAGAAATCTAAAAAATGCTGCAGCCCCTAAGTTTGCGTTTGTGGAAAAAACGAGCCGCTCTGGTGCGCACCGTCCCATTCACTTTCATTAGCCAAGCGGTTTTCCCCCTGCAAGTGTTTTAAAAAACGCTCCAGAACCGCTCTGGTGTGCACCAGCCCTATCACTGCCATGGAAGCCGTGAGCAGCAGACAGGACACTGAACCGCTTGACCAACCAGCAGTTCAGCCGTTGGTGGAGAGTAGGCCTCAGCCATAGACCCATGGGGATCAGGTGCTCTGACTGAAGTATGACTGGTATAGCTGCATGCTTGTTTCAGGAGTGTGATTCAGACACTTTTGCAGCCAAAAAGAGATCATCAGGACTGCCAGGCAACTGGTAATGTTTAAAAGGAAATAAATATGGCAGCCTCCATATCCCCCTCACTTCAGGTTCCCTTTAATGTGGATAGCTCTGTGGAAGAAGTATTATATTGTATTACCTGAGTGAAGGGAATCTGTCCTCTCTCGGCCCGGGCAAATGCTCCATCCGAACCGCTCTTTACAAAAGCTTTCACCAGAAAACTGCTGTAAATACAACAAAAGAGGTCTCTGTGAAAATGAGGATGGGGATGTTAGTACCTATATTTTAGTACAGTATGATCTCAATGCCGAAACTCTAACCCTATTCCTTACATGACCCCTCTCACCACCTAACCTACCCTAACCTAACCCTGTATTTTTGCTGCCATTCCCGTTGCTCACAGAGACTCCCAGAGCTTGTTTATATCTGTCTCTTAGCTCCTTGGTTAGCTAATGTCAAAATGTCTGTGCTATAAACTGCAATCCTCACAGGCAGTTTCAGTCTGTGCCCCTCCCCTTGCAATCCGAATATTGGGAATGATGCATCTAAACTGCTGCAGCAGCCGCACCCACACACCTAAGAAACGTACTCCTGAACTCTTCTGGTCATGTGATCAAACTTTCATAATGATCTTTGGCAGCAGATGCCTCATTCCACACAAAATGTAACAGCTGAGCACTGATTAGTGAACGGTTAGATGCTGGAGATGGTGTTTAAAGAGAACCAGAGAGGAATAAAATAACATATTTATACATACCTGGGGCTTCCTCCAGCCCCATCAGCCTGGATCGCTTCTACGTCGCCTTTCTCCGCTGCCTCATTCTGCCGGTCCCATCATTTCGGCCAGTCAAGTTAGTCGACGCAAGCGCAGTGCGCTCTGTACTGCGCATACGTACAGAGCCGGAGGGAGCCCCTGTGTATGCGGAAGATTGGCCATGTCCGGCAAAACTGACGGGAACCAGTAATGGCGATAGAGGCAGCGGAGGACGGCGGTGTGGGAGCGATCCCAGCTTATAGGGCTGGAGGAAGCCCCAGGTATGTATAACATCTTTTATTCATTTTTAAAATAAGTTCGTCTCTGGTTCCCTTTAGGGCCTCTATTCCATGGACAGTTGACAGGCAGTGAAATGCCTCTCAAACTCTCACAACTGCTTGCTGCTGCCTGGTAACTATTCACCGCTGCCTGGTAACTGCTTGCTGAGCACACAGTTCAACTGTTCGTGAAAAAGAGGCCTGAGGCCTTTTCCATGGACTGTTGATAGGCAGTGAAATGCCTCTCGACCTCTCACGACTGCTTGCTGCTGCCTAGAAACTATTTGCTGCTGCCTGATAACTGCTTGCTGCTGCCTGGAAACTGTTTGTTGCTGCCTGATAACTGCTTGCTGCTGCCTGGTAACAGCTCAATGTTGCCTAATCACTGCTTGCTGAGCACACAGTTCAACAGTCAGTAGAAAAGAGGCCTTATAAGTTTCCTCATCACCATTTAACAGCCAAGTAGCCTTGAGAAGGGTGGGGAGACGACAGTTTATTTATTTATTGTATTTATAAAGTGCCAACATATTACGCAGCGCTGGACATTAGTTTAGGTTACAGACAATATTTAGGGGTGACATACAGCAAAATGACAATACAGGAATACAAGCAAACCAGATCACGCAGCACAGTATGAGTACAAGGTAATGCTTAGTCACTGGATGGAGCATGGAGATTAGGCAAGTTAGGTTCACACAAATGCATAGCATGGGTGCACAGTAATGGAGGTGCATGATCAGGTAGGACACAAAAGGAGGAGGACCCTGCCCAAAGGCTTACAATCTAGAGGGAGAGCTAGGGAAACAAAAGGTAGGGGACCAGAGTTCAGATGTGGGTTTAGAGCACTTGTGAGGGGTGGTAGGCCAGAGTGAAAAGGTGAGTTTTGAGGGCCTTCTTGAAGATGTTGAAGGAGTGGGCTGCCCTAATGGGTGGAGGTAGGGAGTTGCATAGTGTTGGAGCAGCTCTTGAGAAGTCCTGGAGGCGTGCATGGGACTGGGTGATGCGAGGGGCTAGGTGTGTACCTCTGAGTAAGAACGGAAATGTAGGTCAGACAGGTTGTTTTGTGGACAGATTTGTAGGTCAGACACAGTATCTTGAATCTGATTCTGGACTGGATAGGAAGCCAGTGGAGGGATTCAAGGAGGGGATCCGCCGTGGTGGAGCGATGGGAGCAGTGGATAATTCTGGCTGCCGCATTCATGATGGACTGCAGTGGGCAATTCGGCTCATAGGGAGACCATACAGAAGGCCATTGCAGTAAACAAGCCGGGAAATTATGAGGGCATGGATGAAGAGTTTGGTGGTGGCAGAGGTCAGGAAAGGGCGGATCTTGCAGATGTTACGAAAGTAGAAGTTGCAGGACTTTGTGAGGTTTTGGATGTGGGGAGTGAAGGAGAGTGCGGAGTCCAGGGTGACACCCAGACAGCGGGTTTGAAAGGTAGGACGAATGGTAGTGTGGTTAACAGTGACATGCACATCTGGGAAGTTCAGGGATGGCCGGGTGGGAAGATAATAAATTCAGTTTTGTCTAGATTTAGTTTCAGGAACCTAGTGGACATCCAGAAGGACATGGTTGATAGGCAGGAGGAGACCTTGTCCATGGTAGTGGTGGATATGTCAGGGGTGTGTAGGTAGATCTGGGTGTCATCTGCATACAGATGATAGTTAAAACCCATGGAGGAGAAATCCTTGCCAATGGAGGATGTGTATAGGGAGAACAGTAGGGGGCCAAGGACCAAGCCTTGGGGGACTCCCACCGAGAGGTGGTTGGGGGTGGATGAGGACTTATTGAAGGAGGTCGTGAAAGAGCGGTTGGAGAGGTAGGATAAAAGCCAGGTCAGGGCAAGGTCGTGAATGCCCATGGACTGGAGGGAATGAGGAGTAGGGGGTGATCTACTGTGTCAAAAGCTGCTGAAAGGTCAAGGAGGAGGAGAATGGAGTATTTACCTTCAGCTTTAGCTAAGGCAAGGTCATTGACCACTTTGCTAAGTGCTGTTTCGGTTGAGTGGGCAGATTGCAGTGAGCAATGAGTTGGCATTGAGGTACCGGGTCAGGCGTTTGTGAACCAGACACTCAAGGAGTTTGAGGGAAAGGGGAGGAGGGAGATAGGGCAGTAGTTGGAGGGTAGTAAGGGTTCGAGGGAGGGTTTCTTGAACAGGGGTAGTACAGTGGCCTGCTTGAAGTCTCAGGGGAAGGTGCCTGTGGATAGGGAGAGGTTAAATAGGGTAGTGAGGACTGGCGCCAAATCTGTGAAGTGAGGCTGGAGTAAATCAGAAGGGATGGGGTCAAGGGGGAGGTAGTGGTATGGGAAGCCTGCAGTAGGTGGTTGGCTTCCTCAGTGGTAGTAGGAGTGAAGGAGGTGAGAGGAGGATAGGGTGGAGGAGATGCTGGTTGGGAGGTGAAGATTGGATATTTTGTTGGTGAAGTGGGTGGCTAAATCTGTGGCAGAGAGGGAGGAAACGGAGGGTGGGGTGGTGGGTTTAAGCAAGGAATTGAAAGTGGCAAAAAGACGCCGGGGGTTGGAAGCTTGTGCTCCGATGAGCTTGGTAAAGTATTCTTGCTTCACATGAGCAAGGGCAGTGTGGAACTGCAGCAGGTTAGTCTTGTACTGTAGGAAATCCTGGTTAAGTCTAGTTTTTCTCCATTTCCGTTCAGTGGCGCGTGTTACCCTCTGGAAGTTGCGAGTATGGGTAGTGCGCCAGGGCTGGGGGATAGGGGGTCGGTTGCGGCGGAATATTGGGGGAGCAGCTCTCTCTAGGGCTGATGAGAGAGTTTGGCCATACTGAGCTGCAGCAAGATTATGACAGGTTAGGGTGGGGAGAGTGGAGGAGAGGGCATGGAGGGGGTCAGCAAGGACACTACGGTTGAGCTTGCGTAGGTCTCGCTGCCATCGACCAGGTGGGTGGGCAGGTAGTTTGGAGGTGCCTTCCATGAGGAGGTTGAAGGTGAGAAGGTGATGGTCTGAGGGTGGGAAGGGTGCAATGTCAAGGTCTGCAATGGTGGTGGATTTAGTGAATATAAGGTCGAGAGTGTGACCTGCAGTGTGAGTGGGGGCGTTGGTGTGTTGTACTAGGCCAAGTGAGTTGGCAATGGTGAGTAGCCGGGTCACGACAGAGTTCTTGGCTTCATCGATGGGAATATTGAAATCCCCGAGGATGATGGTGGGGAGGTCAGAGGAGAGGATGTGTGGGAGCCAGGAGGCAAGGTTGTCGAGAAACTGTGGTGTGGAGCTGGACGGAGGATGGTATAAAACCGCAACAATGGCTGGGAGGGGATTGTAGAGGCGGATAGTGTGGACCTCGATTGATGTGAATTGTAGGGAGGTAGGTGGTGTGAGGACACAGAAGGTGCAGGATGGGGAGCAGAGCAGACCCACCCCTCCCCCGGTCCTGTTGTCTGGTCTGGGAGTGTGACTGAGGTGAAGCCCACCGTAGGAGAGGGTAGCCTCTGCGGCAGAGTCAGAGGGGGTGAGCCATGTCTCAGTGAGGGATTTGGAGAGGAAGAGGTTGTGGAGCGCTGTAAGTTTATTGCGGACGGATCTGGCATTCCAGAGACCGCAGGGTAGGGGGAGCATGTGTTTGTGTGTGGGATGGATGGAAATAAGGTTGGGGCGAGGATGGATGTTGAGGTCATTTGTGGACAGAGAGCTGTGAAGCGGGTCAGCAGGGGATGCTTGTCTGGCAGCAGGCTGTGGCCCGGGGTTAGGTAATATATAACCAGCCGCAAGTAAGAGTAGGAGGGAGAGAGTAAGCAAATGCGAATGGGATTTAAATGTTTGTGAGGTTTTTGAGCTGCTGGAGGGAGAGAGAGTCTTCAGGAGAGCTAACAGCTCGTGAGAAGCTGAGTAAGGTGAGGAAAGCAGAGCAGGTGAAATTAATATGGAGTGTGGTATACTGGGAGGGTGCATGTAGCAATGCAGCTTGTAGATGTTTGCAGACAGGCAGAACATAAGAAAAGGTGCAGTAAACATGGTAAATGTCTCTAATTATAACCAGGAAATTTCCAACCACTAAACAGTTTATATGGGTATGCAGGTAGTACAAGCAAACCTGTGTAACTAAAGAAGCAGATTCTAATTGGCTGTGCAACATACTGTATATCCAGCAGTGGCACATTTAGCAACAGCATTGGAGGCAGTTCAGGATGCAGAGTAGTAATTTCCAGCAGTGTCCTGTGGCTGTTGAGTCCTGGGTGAATTCTTGGTAAATTCTTGGTAAGTTGTAAAGCACTTTGTAGTAAATGGCACTTGGGAATTAAATGGCACAAAGTGACCAAGGCCACCAAGTGACCTTCTTGCAGCGCTTAAAAAGGTGTGATAGCTGCCATGGTTGAATTGGAAGAGATTCTCAATTAGAAATTGGGAAAAACAGTTCGGCTGAGGATGGGAGTGGCTACCAAAAAGCAGGCCTGCTGCAATACAAAATTGCTGCTCACTGGGCTGGAACACAAGGATTCACAAATGTAATATGGGAATATACAGACACTGCTGAACTACTTAAATGTACAGGGGTTGGACAAAATAATGGAAACACCTAACATTTTAGCATCACAATCTTTGAACATGTTTTAAGCAATTAAAACTTGACATATGTTAAATTGTTTTTGTTTATTATTTTGGTTATTTGATATGTTTAATTAAAATAATAGTTTTTTTTACAGATATTTAAACTAAAGTTGGTTATAATTTATAAAAATGGCAGATCTCTCACTCTCAGACTTTCAAAGAGGCCAAATTGTTGGTGCTCGTATGGCAGGCGCTACTGTAACAGAAACTGCCCGAATGCTTGGCATTTCAAGAGGTACTGTCTCAAAAGTAACGACTGACTGAAAGAAGGAAAAATGTCCTCAGCAAAGCACAGTTGTGGCCGAAAGTCAAAGTTGTCTGAGAGAGACCGTCGGACCCAGTTTCCACAAAAACTGTTCATTGGGAGCTGCACAAATCTGTAATCCACGGAAGAACTGCAATTAGAAAACCTCTGCTCTCAAAGACAAATGTTTCAAAGCGTTTAGAGTGGTGTAGAATCCACCAGAATTGGTCCCTCGAGCAGTGGAAAAATGTGATTTTCTCTGATGAATCATCGTTTACATTATTTCCGACCTCCGGCCGAGTGTATGTTTGGAGACAGTCGAAAGAAGCATTTCATCCAGACTTCCTTCTCCCAACCGTAAAACATGGCCGGGGTTTTGTGATGATCTGGGGTGCTTTTTCTTGGAAATCCGCTGGGCCAATGATTTCCCTTCATGGAAGAATTAACAGCCGAGACTATTTAGGAATTTTGGGCGACCAAGTTCATTTTATGGTTCAAGAACTGTTTCCGGAGGGGAATGCCATCTTTCAAGATGATAATGCCCCAATCCATACAGCTAGAATTGTTAAAGAATGGCACAAGGAACATTCTAATGAAGTTGAGCATCTCATCTGGCCACCACAATCCCCAGACCTCAACATTATTGAGCATTTATGGTCGTTATTAGAGATTCAAGTAAGAAGTCGATTTCCGCCACCAACGTCTCTAAAAGAACTGGAGGGTGTTTTAACTGAAGAATGGGCTAAAATTCCTTTGGAAACAATTCGCAATTTGTATGAATAAATACCTCGGAGAACTGAGGCTGTGATTGCTGCAAAAGGTGGACCTACACCATATTAAAATATATTTTGTTGATTTTCAAGGTGTTTCCATTATTTTCTCCAACCCCTGTATATTAAACAATATTAGTAGCAATGTATACAACAATCATACCAAATAAACGAACAGATATTGATTGCAGTCAGGATTGTAAGCAGATTTTGAAAGGGAAAGCAGCAATCGTACCAATTATACGAACAGATATTGATTGCAGTCAGGACTGTAAGCAGATTTGGAAAGGGAGAGCAGCAATTGTACCGATTAAATGAACAGATATTGATTGCAGTCAGGACTGTAAGCAGATTTGGAAAGGGAGAGCAGCCACCAATCGTACCAATTAAACAAACAGATACTGATTGATGTCAGGATTTTAAGCAGATTTTGAAAGGGAGAGCAGCAATCGTACCAATTAAACGAACAGATATTGATTGCAGTCGGGATTGTAAGCAGATTTGGAAAGGGAGAGCAGCAATCATACCTGATGAGGAAATGAAAATAATCCAGGTTAGATGATGCAAGAAGCCGCTTGTAGATATAGCAGTACTACAATTCTTGGTAAATTCTTGGTAAGTTGTAAAGCACTTTGTAATAAATGGCACTTAGGAATTAAATGGCACAAAGTGACCAAAGCCACCAAGTGACCTTCTTGCAGCGCTTAAAATAGGTATGATAGCTGCCATGGTTGAATTGGAAGAGATTCTCAATTACTGCATTGGAAAGAACTGGGAGAGACAGTAGAGCCCGTTCATTGTTTGGCAATCCATCTCGGCAGACTGCTATATCAGCTGTATTGAGGCCAGATTTTTTTCTCCACAACGATGTGAGAATTGGATGTTATACAGAAAACAATTACCGTACTCTCAATGGACTCCGAGCACCTCTCATGGGTATGCCTTTAAAGAGACTCCGTAACAAAAATTGCATCCTGTTTTTTATTATCCTACAAGTTCCAAAAGCTATTCTAATGTGTTCTGGCTTACTGCAGCACGTTCTACTATCACCATCTCTGTAATAAATCAACTTCTCTCTCTCTTGTCAGACTTGTCAGCCTGTGTCTGGAAGGCTGCCAAGTTCTTCAGTGTTGTGGTTCTGTGATGCATCTCCCCCTTCCAGGCCCCTCTATGCACACTGCCTGTGTATTATTTAGATTAGTGCAGCTTCTCTCTTCTCTCTTACAAGCTGGATAAATCGTCCTCTGAGCTGGCTGGGCTTTCACATACTGAGGAATTACATACAGTCAGAGCTGTCTGCACTCTGCAGGAAGAAACAGCCTGACACTTCAGTGGAAGATAGCTGCAGAGGGAAAGAAAAACACAAATGATCTCTTGAGATTCAAAAGGAAGGGTGTATACAGCCTGCTTGTGTATGGATGTATTTTCTATGTGTGGACATACTGTACATCAACCTACTTCCTGTTTTGGTGGCCATTTTGTTTGTTTATAAACAAACTTTTTAAAACTGTTTTTAACCACTTTTAATGCGGCGAGGAGCGGCGAAATTGTGTCAGAGGGGAATAGGAGATGTCCCCTAACGCACTGGTATGTTTACTTTTGTGCGATTTTAACAATACAGATTCTCTTTAAGACTCCGACCAGTACTGCAAAGTACCTAAAGATGGATAGCTTTCTGTAGCTTGTGTTCTCCTCTTTCATTTGATGCCTGAATCGCCGTTCTACACCAAAGAGTTTTCGTTTGATTTCAGGTTAAAAATCGCGGCTGCCATCTTGGCTATGTTATAACTTCCGGGTCATGCCTGTCTTCTCTGTTAGAGAAATGCATCACTGAATGAAGCAGGAAGAGGAAGTGACACGCATGGCCATTGCAAGAGGCTCCTCCAGAGGGGTCATAGCACGACTTTGTTAGAAGTCATCTGGCTTAAAGGCATGCCCATGAGAGGTGCTCGGAGTCCCTTTCAAGCAAGCAGTGTTCATGGGCAGCACGGTGGCGTAGTGGGTAGCGCTCACGCCTTGCAAAGCTGGGTCCCCGGTTCAAATCCCAGCCAGGTCAACATCTGCAAGGAGTTTGTATGTTCTCCCCGTGTCTGCGTGGGTTTCCTCCGGGGACTCTGGTTTCCTCCCACATCCCAAAAACATACAGATAAGTTAATTGGCTTCCCCCTAAATAGGCCCTAGACTAAAATATACAGTACATGCACTACACAATACATACATAGACATAGGGCTATGGTAGGGACTAGATTGTGAGCTCCTTTGAGGGACAGTTAGTGACAAGACTATATATACTCTTTACAGCGCTGCGGAAGATGTTGGCGCTATATAAATACGAAATAATAATAATAAATAATAAAGCAAACCTATTTGCAAATGGAAAATAGACAAGACAAGAGACAGAACATTTATATTGAACTTTAAAGTATACCAGAGCTCTAGCTATAAGAACCAATAATTTCCCGCTGCTTCCACCTGCGGCATAAACACGTGTGAGTCCCTCCCGCGGGCTGCCGTTCAACGGCAATCAGCCCCAGAAGACCTAGAACAAGCCTATTACTGGGGCTGATCGCAGCTGAACGGCAGACCAGAGAGGGACTCACATGTGTTTATGCTGCAGGAGGAAGCAGCGGGTAAGTATTGGTTCTTGGGTGCACTTTAAGGTGCTGGCTTACTGAACAGTCTCCTGTGTCAGAGGCAGAGCCCTTACCCAGTACACTATCCAGCCACTGCATAGTAAGGCATACTTACCTCAGGAGAGAGGAGCTTCTGGATCCTGCAGAGGCTTCCCCATCTCCCTTCACCTCACTGAACTGTGCCTGCACAGTAGTATGGAGCCACTCAGGCTTTGTCAAAAAAGGCCAAAGCCGATCAAATCCGTGTTACTGCACATGTGCGAACCATCGACAAAGGCTTGTTGCCTGTTTACCGGAGGTCACATCGCTGGAATGTGCTAGTGAAGGAGGACAAGGGAGAAGCCGAGGCTTCCCTTGATTAAGATGGGTACCCATCTGGGGCACTTTGGGGAGAAAAGTTATGACTGCCAAAGGTGGTTCGACAAGCTATTTCATCATGGGGGGTACTCACAGATGGATTAAAGGACATCCGTGGTGAAAATAAACTGATGAGAAAAACAATTGTATCTATCCTCCTCCTCCTAAAAATGACTTTTTTTTTAGCTATCCCACAGTTTTATTTTATATTTCAATCTAGTTTTTAAATGTTTACCTTTTCATTATCTCTGCTCAATGACTCCTTCACTGAAGTATGCCAGAGGTCAAATCTAGGGATTATTTACCCTTTTTATCTCTTTCCTGCTCTCAGAAGCCATTTACTGACAAGAAAGTGTTTTATGGCTGTAATTACTTATCAGTGAGGGTTGTGCTATAGTCTGACTCAGTCCGGCCCAGATAGAAACTGTCACTTGCATACCTGATGTTTAACTCTGTCAGGTAGAGAAAGAAAAAAAGGAACACAGCATAGCTAATTGTGTGCTATAGGCACTGTACATACACATGTCTATCTCATCATGTCACCTCGGTTGTCCTTTAAGACAAAACAAGGCAAGGTAGTAGCTTTGGCTTCTCACTATAGTCTTTCTGGTCAGCTGAGGTGGGAGAGGGGTCAAAGAAGGTGGCAGGTGGGCACCTTGACACCCGCTAGGCCCCAGGTACCCGCCTAGGTTGCCCTGTGGATGATCCTGCTCTGGACGTACTTAGTTTTTCACAGAACGCTTTTCCATTTTCGTTAAATAAATAAATGAGGATCTGAGGTTAGATCCAAATAACTTTAGAACCTGCGAAGGACTGGATTATTTTTATCACCTTCTTGTATATAAATCCTAAGAACTTCATGTTTAGGAAGGGGGTAAAATGAAGGTAGGCATACACCAGGTGATGTTTGGGCAGATCGACCAAGAGACAGATCTCTCATCAAATTTAATTGGAGAGAGATCTGTTGCCTTCCCATACAACAGCAGACAGATTCCCGAGAGATTTCAGCATGAAATCTCTAGGAAATCGGCCTTGTGACGCCGCGTCCACCGCTGCCCCCCTAATGTGAATGTGCCCCGCCACACTGTCTCCCACTGTGGTCCCCATGCATCTTCCTCTAGAATGCAAGCTCCCTCTAGATCAGGCATGGGCAAACTTGGCCCTCCAGCTGTTAAGGAGCTACAAGTCCCACAATGCATTGCAGGAGTCTGACAGCCACAGTCATGACTCATAAAAGCAAATGCATTGTGGGACTTGTAGTTCTGTGACAGCTGGAGGGCCGAGTTTGCGCATGCCTGAGCTAGATTGTAAGCTCCCTCTAGATTGTAAACTCCCTCTAGATTGTAAGCTCCCTCTAGATTGTAAGCTCCCTCTAGATTGTAAGCTCCCTCTAGAATGTAAGCTCGCTCTAGATTGTAAGCTCCCTTTAGATTGTAAACTCCCTCTAGATTGTAAGCTCGCTCTAGATTGTAAGCTCGCTCTAGATTGTAAGCTCGCTCTAGATTGTAAACTCCCTCTAGATTGTAAGCTCCCTCTAGATTGTAAACTCCCTCTAGATTGTAAACTCCCTCTAGATTGTAAGCTCCCTCTAGATTGTAAGCTCCCTCTAGATTGTAAGCTCCCTCTAGATTGTAAGCTCGCTCTAGATTGTAAGCTCCCTTTAGATTGTAAACTCCCTCTAGATTGTAAGCTCGCTCTAGATTGTAAACTCCCTCTAGATTGTAAGCTCCCTCTAGATTGTAAACTCCCTCTAGATTGTAAACTCCCTCTAGATTGTAAACTCCCTCTAGATTGTAAACTCCCTCTAGATTGTAAGCTCGCTCTAGATTGTAAGCTCCCTCTAGATTGTAAGATCCCTCTAGATTGTAAGCTCCCTCTAAATTGTAAGATCCACTTTAGATTGTAAGCTTCCTCTAGATTGTAAGATCCCCTTTAGATTGTAAACTCCAGTTAGATTGTAAGTTCTCTCTAGATTGTAACCTTCCTCTAGATTGTAAGCTTCCTCTAGAATGTAAGCTTCCTCTAGAATGTAAACTCCCTCTAGATTATAAACTCCCTCTAGATTGTAAACTCCCTCTAGATTGTAAACTCCCTCTAGATTATAAACTCCCTCTAGATTGTAAGCTCCCTCTAGATTGTAAGCTCCCTCTAGATTGTAAACTCCCCCCTGTAACGATCGGTGAAGCACAGAGAGGATCTGATTACTGGTGATCTGCAGTATCACAGGGAATACAGATGTATACCAGATTATAAGTGATCTGCAGTATCACCGA
Organism: Hyperolius riggenbachi; assembly: GCF_040937935.1. Taxonomy (NCBI): domain Eukaryota; kingdom Metazoa; phylum Chordata; class Amphibia; order Anura; family Hyperoliidae; genus Hyperolius; species Hyperolius riggenbachi. The sequence goes on along the minus strand of NC_090649.1, from coordinate 59,013,404 downwards.
TAATCCGATATACCAGCTAACCTCTGTTCACCCGAATAGAGTGTAGTGTTGGTGTAACAGTAACACTTAAGAGGACTAGGCCTCAGAGCAGGCCAAGGCGGGAGGAGTCAGGCTGAGAGTAGGAAGGATTATCTGAGAGTGACACTCTGGAGGAAGTGTCACTGACAAGACAGGGAACCGCCTCTAATAGTAAGGTCGGTTCTCGAGGTCGGACAAGCCAGGTTGTAAACACACGGACAGATAAAGTACAGATACAGAAGGCGGAGTCAAGGTACAGACAGGGTTCGGCAACAGGGTATCAGATATATCGAGGTACAAAATCAGGAGGCAGAAGCAGAGTCTAAGGACGCGCCGGTATTCGGCAACAGAGTATCAGAATGGCAAGGCACAAGATCAGAGTTCAGGAGGATAGTCAGGCAGGCAAAGGGTCATAACAGATAATCACAATCGAACTAGTACTTTAAGCTATCAACAGACTCTAGCTAAGTGTAGGATTACAGCTCCAGCTGGTCCCGGCACACTTAAGGATCGGACTATGGGTCTGAGTGCTCCCACGTTTGTGATCGCAACGCCAGACAACCAGCAACTGAACAGCCAGCAGTATATACACACAGGTATCTCTCCAGCACCTCCCTAAGTGCTGGACCAATGAGGAGTGGAGCCAGAGTCAGCTGACCAGCCTGGTCAGCTGACTCACTTCTGGCAGTCATATTTTCTGCCTCAGTGCGTGCGCGTCACTACCAACGCTGGTGGACTATGCGTCCCAGCCACACCAGCACTGTCCCTGGCGTCCGCCGCAGGAGCCGCTGCACTGCACGCGGCGGCCTTTCCGCGTTCACCGCTGCTCACGCGGCGTGCGGCGGCTCCTCCATGCGGCGCCGCCATGCTGGATGCGGAAGCAGCCGCCCCGCTCTGAGAGCGAGCGGCTGCGCTTCCACACTTCCTTACAGTTACCCCCCCCCCCCCCCCCGGGGAATGGACTTCGGACAACTCCTACCAGGTTTCTCGGGATGTATGGCGTGAAACTCCTTCCTTAATTCGTCTGCATGCATGCGGTTCTCAGGTACCCATTGTCTTTCCTCAATGCCATACCCTTTCCAATGCACCAGATATTGTACTGAGTTCTGTACCATGCGTGAATCTAAGATTTTCTCTACCTCATACTCAGGTCGTTCATCTACTATCACAGGAGGAGGAGGAGTAGGGCCCACATGGACTGCTGGTTTAAGCAGAGATACGTGAAAGGACCTAACCCCACGCATGCTGGCGGGAAGATCAATGGAATAAGTAACGTTGTTGATCTTTTTCGCTACCGGGAACGGACCGACAAACCTGGGGCCCAACTTGTTTGAAGGATGGTTTAGTGTCAAGTGACGTGTGGATACCCAAACCAAGTCTCCTGGCTGGAACTTCCACTCCAAAGAGCGTCTCTTGTCAGCTTGACCCTTCTGACTTCGGAACGCTTTTTCCAAACCATCTCTCACCATCCACCAAATGTCTTTAAAGGATCTTTGCCAGGCCTCCAGAGCTGGAAACGGAGTGGCGGCTACTGGCAATGGTGAGAATTTGGGCATTCTTCCAGACACTATCTGGAACGGAGAAAACCCAGTGAAAGAACTCTTTAGATTATTTTGTGCAAATTCTGTGAAAGGTAAAAATTTGACCCAATTATTCTGTGCTTCTGCAACGTAGCACCTCAAAAATTGCTCCAAAGACTGATTAATCCTCTCCATTTGACCATTGGTCTGTGGGTGGTAGCCTGATGAAAACGACAGCTTCATGCCCATTTGGTGGCAGAATGCCCTCCAGAATCTAGAAACGAATTGGACTCCCCGATCCGACACTATGTTTTCCGGGAATGCCGTGCAGCCGGAACACATGTGTGATAAACAAGTCGGCCAATTCCTGGGCCAAGGGGAGTCCTTTCAAGGGCACAAAATGGGCCATTTTACTGAAGCGGTCGACTACCACCCAAATGACCGACATGCCCTCTGACTTGGGAAGCTCACCCACAAAATCCATGGACAAATGGGTCCATGGCTCACTCGGGGTGGGTAAAGGCTGCAAGGTACCCACAGGTGCCAGCCGGGAGGGTTTATTTTTTGCGCACACTGCACACTCCCTAACAAACTCCTTGCAGTCTGCTGCTAAAGAAGGCCACCAAGCACATCTGGACACAAGATCTTGCGTTCTAGACGCCCCAGGATGTCCCGCATTTTTGTGAGAATGGAACATTTGCAAAATGCGGAGACGAAAGGGCAAAGGCACAAACATCACCCCTTTAGGTTTCCCTTCGGGGACATCCTGCTGAAAGGGACTCAGAGTCTCTGCCCAGTCTTCCCAAGTCTCAGTTACAGCCAGTACCAGTCTCTGTGGGATAATGGACTCTGGGGCAGGAGGCTGGGCTGTCTCTGGCTCAAAGCATCTGGACAGGGCATCTGCCTTAATGTTCTTGCTGCCCGGGGTGTACGTAATAATGAACCTGAACCTCGAAAAGAATAATGACCATCGAGCCTGACGGGGACTTAATCTCCTAGCCCCTCGATGTATTCCAGGTTTTTGTGATCAGTGTATACTGTAATCGTATGCTCTGCTCCTTCCAGCCAGTGACGCCACTCCTCAAAGGCAAGTTTAGGGGCAAGGAGCCCTCTGTTGCCTATATCGTAGTTTCTCTCTGCCGGAGAGAACCTACGAGAGAAATAGGCACAGGGATGTAATCTTCCCTGCAACCCTGATCGCTGAGACAGCACAGCCCCTACCCCGACCTCTGAGGCGTTCACCTCAACAATAAAGGGGTAAGAAGTGTTAACGTGCCTCAGGATGGGTGCCGAGCAAAACAAGTCTTTCAGAGTGGAGAATGCTCGTAGGGCTTCTGGGGTCTAGTGGTTAGTATCTGCCCCTTTTTCCGTAAGACAGGTAGGGGTGAAATGACCGTGGAATACCCCTTTATAATCCTTCTGTAATAATTCGCAAAGCCTAAAAACCGATGTAAAGATTTTAACCCCACGGGTTGGGGCCACTCTAACACAGCAGAGACTTTGGCGGGGTCCATACACAGGCCCGTGGTGGAAATTATGTACCCCAGAAAGTCGACAGATGTTACTTCAAAAATACACTTCTCAAGTTTAGCGTAAAGTGAGTTTTGCCTTAGTTTGTTGAGTACAAATTTCACATGCGTTCTGTGCTCAGAGAGGTTGTTGGAGAAAACAAGTATATCGTCTAGATAGACCAGAACAAATCTCCCCAACACCTCTCTGAAGACCTCGTTGATGAGTTCCTGGAAAACGGCCGGGGCATTACATAACCCAAAGGGCATCATCAGGTACTCGTAATGCTCGTCTGGCGTGTTAAAGGCCGTTTTCCACTCATCGCCCTTTCTTATGCGTACCAGGTTGTACGCGCCCCGCAAATCCAGTTTTGAGAAGATCTTAGCGTCTGTGACCTGCGTAAATAAATCGTCTATCGGGGTAATGGATAGCGATTCTTTACCGTGATTTTATTTAGTCCCCGGTAATCGATACAGGGCCGCAGGCCCCCGTCTTTCTTTTTAACAAAAAAGAAACCTGCTCCAGCAGGCAATCGGGACGGGCGAATGGAGCCCTTGGCCAAATTCTCACGGATATATTCTTGCATAACCAACTTTTCTGGCCCAGATAAATTTTACAAATGACCCCGAGGGGGCATACAACCTGAACAGATATCAATGGGGCAATCAAAAGAGCGATGTGGGGGTAATTTGTCTGCTGCCTTGGGACAGAATACATCAGAATATTCCAAATATTGCTCAGGTACCCCCTGTACATGAACCCTGGTTTGGCCCAATGTCACCTTCCCTAAACATTGCTGAAAGCAGTGTGCTGACCAAGAAATTAGTTGGCCGGTGGCCCAATCAATGTGTGGAGAGTGAAGGTGCAACCACGGCATGCCGAGTATAATGGTGAAAGTTGTCATATGCAATACAAAGAACTGTAACTTTTCCCAGTGCAGTACCCCTATGGTGACTCCCACCTCTGGTGTCTGAGACAGTGGGTGATTCCCTTGCAGAGGAGAGTCATCCACTGCCGTAACCTGGATGGGTGGTTGTACTGGTGTGAGCGGAATACATAATCTCTTAGCAAACTCAAAATCCATAAAATTTGCCGCGGAGCCTGAATCGATAAAGGCTTCCGTGACCTCGGTCTTATCTTCCCACGTAACGGTACAGGGAAGAAGCAACCGTTTTTCTTCTAGGGGTAAAAGTCGGACACCCAGGGTGTTACCCCCTACCACTCCTAGGCGGTAGCGTTTTCCCGGCTTATTAGGGAAGTTTCGTACTATATGCCCCCCTTCAGCGCAATACAGACACAGCTGTTCGGTCATTCTCCGTCTTCGCTCCACCTGGGTCAATTTTGACCGAGCAATCTGTTTCGGCTCGGATGGAGGAAAGACAGGAGAAGATGAAACAGTAGGAGGTGGAGTCACTGGGGCCGTGGTGTAAGACACCCTGCTGACACGGGAACTACCCCTGGTCTGTCTTTGGTAGCGCAGCCTGCGGTCGATTCGGATGGCCGCTGAGATGGCCTCATCGACTGTTCTGGGCTCGGGCTGACTTAACATCAGATCAGAGAACTCATCGGACAGCCCTGACAAGAAACAATCTAACAGGGCATAAGTGTCCCACCTGGCCGTAACTGACCACCTCCTAAACTCGGCCGCGTAATCTTCGACTGGACCTTCGCCTTGACGCAAAAGCTTGAGCTTCCGCTCAGAAGTCGAGGCAAGGTCCGAATCGTCGTAAATTACTGCCATAACTTTAAACAATTCCTCTACAGAGGTAAGAGCTTTGTCTCCGGTGGGCAGGCTATACGCCCAAGACTGGGAGTCGCCGGACAACAAAGTTTTAATAAACGTGACCCTCTGGGTCTCATTACCCGAAGATTGGGGTCTCAACTAAAATAGGACAACACTCTACTCCTAAAATTCCGGAAGTCAGATCTGTGGCCGGAAAAGCTTTCAGGTACAGGCATACGTATGTCAGAGCTAGAAGGGGATCGCACATGATCCACTGATGTCTGGAGGGTTTGTACAGACCCTGATAGGGCATCAATAAGAGTTATGTGGGTGCCCAGTACTTGATTGATGTTGTCTACCGAAGCAGCAAGTACACCCAGACGATCAGTGTTTGCGTCCATTTTGTATTTGGTCTGGCGTTCTGTAACGATCGGTGAAGCACAGAGAGGATCTGATTACCGGTGATCTGCAGTATCACAGGGAATACAGATGTATACCAGATTATAAGTGATCTGCAGTATCACCGATAATCCGATATACCAGCTAACCTCTGTTCACCCGAGTAGAGTGTAGTGTTGGTGTAACAGTAACACTTAAGAGGACTAGGCCTCAGAGCAGTGAGGAGTACTGCACAGATTGCTCCCGAAGGCCTGAACTCTCCAAGGCGGGAGGAGTCAGGCTGAGAGTAGGAAGGATTATCTGAGAGTGACACTCTGGAGGAAGTGTCACTGACAAGACAGGGAACCGCCTCTAATAGTAAGGTCGGTTCTCGAGGTCGGACAAGCCAGGTTGTAAACACACGGACAGATAAAGTACAGATTCAGAAGGCGGAGGCGGAGTCAAGGTACAGACAGGGTTCGGCAACAGGGTATAAGATATATCGAGGTACAAAATCAGGAGGCAGAAGCAGAGTCTAAGGACGCGCCGGTATTCGGCAACAGAGTATCAGAATGGCAAGGCACAAGATCAGAGTTCAGGAGGATAGTCAGGCAGGCAAAGGGTCATAACAGATAATCACAATCAAACTAGTACTTTAAGCTATCAACAGAATCTAGCTAAGTGTAGGATTACAGCTCCAGCTGGTCCCGGCACACTTAAGGATCTGACTAAGGGTCTGAGTGCTCCCACGTTTGTGATCGCAACGCCAGACAACCAGCAACTGAACAGCCAGCAGTATATACACACAGGTATCTCTCCAGCACCTCCCTAAGTGCTGGACCAATGAGAAGTGGAGCCAGAGTCAGCTGACCAGCCTGGTCAGCTGACTCACTTCTGGCCGTCATATTTTCTGCCTCAGTGCGCGCGCGCGCGTCACTACCAACGCTGGTGGACTATGCGTCACAGTCACACCAGCACTGTCCCTGGCGTCCGCCGCCGCACTGCACGCGGCGGCCTTTCCGCGTTCACCGCTGCTCACGGATCCTCCATGCGGCGCCGCCATGCTGGATGCGGAAGCAGCCGCCCCGCTCTGAGAGCGAGCGGCTGCGCTTCCTTACACCCACCTAGATTGTAAGCTCCCTTTAGATTGTAAACTCCATTTAGATTGTAAGCTCCCTCTAGATTGTAAGATCGCTCTAGATTGTAAGCTTCCTCTAGATTGTAAGCTTGCTCTAGATTGTAAGCTTGCTCTAGATTGTAAGCTTCCTCTAGATTGTAAGCTTCCTCTAGATTGTAAGCTCCCTCTAGATTGTAAGCTCCCTCTAGATTGTAAGCTTCCTCTAGAATGTAAACTCCCTCTAGATTGTAAGCTTCCTCTAGATTTGTAAGCTTCCTCTAGATTGTAAGCTCATTCACTCACTTAACTTCCAAGATGGCGCCCCAGCAGGTCGCCTCGGTCACATGGCTCCTGTAGCTAGGTAGTGTTTCCACAGTTTCCAGCTACACAAAGTAGTATTGGATAGCTTTAGAAGACTGCTTGTCGTTTTGTGTTTTAGCTGATGCATTTTGTTTTAGCTTAGGTTAGTTTTTAGTCTTAGTTTTTTTTTTTTTTTTAGTTAGCTTGTTGCTAGGCAGCAGCCCAGCTGTACTCACCCGATGCCTGCACATGGTCCCACGCCGGCCTTCAGCTCCACCTGACTGCCGCCACCGCTCCGGTCTGCCTGCCGCTGCCACCGCTCTGGTCTCGCCTGTTTCCCGCTGTTGCCAGGACAGACCTCGTAGTCTGCGGACCTCCGTTCCCGCTGCATCCTCGGGAACATCCTGGCTCCTGGTCGCCGCTGCCAGCTCCGGCCTGCTGCTCCGGCTGCTCACCCGTCTCATCACACCACGTGGTCCCACGCCGGTCCTCTGCCTCAGGCCCCCGGATAAGCCGCTGCTGCTCCTCCAGACTCACTGCATCACTCCACATGGTCCCACGCCTCGGATCACCACCGCACTGCAAATCTTGGCTGCGCACATCCATCTCTTCCTCCTGCGCTGAACGCACGTGGCTGCACTTCACCACCCGGGGACCCCTGTGCAGCACCTCACCAGCAATCAGAGGGGGGCTCCGCTCTACTGGGCTCCTCACCCTTTGCCTCCTCTTGGTGTGTTCACGCCAGGGCTTGAGGGCCCCGTGACCAGCCTCCCCCCTCCAGGCACACTTCTTCCTCCTGCGGCTGCAGATCCACTCCAGGGCTTGGGGGCCCCGTGACCAGCCTCCCCTCTCACTTTCTCCGGCGGCTGCAGATCCTCCTGCTAGAGTCATCTCTCCCATGGTGAGTGCCACAGCTTGTAATCACACTGGAACTGGACCCCACTATCTTGTTCTTGCTTAGCCGCTGCCTGCTCCATACCGTCTGCCTGCCACTTACTATATACTGTGCCATTATGCTGTGCTGTGCGGGGCTGCCATCCCATCCCCCTGTGCTGTGCTGCCTGCCCCTCAAAATACACTGTGCCCTACACTGAGCTGTGCTGCCTACTACACTCCATCTACCCTGGCCTTCTGCTTGGGCCCCTATCTACTTGGGCCACATGCTGCGCTGGACTGTCTGCTCCACTCTACCTACCTGGGCCACCTTCTGCGTTGTGCCGCCTGCCCCATTCCACCCTCTGGGCTCCATATCTACCCTTGTGCAACATCCTGTGCTGCCAGCTCCACTCCATCCTTTGAGCCGCCATACCATCCACCTGGGCCCTATACACTGTGCTGTGCTGCCCGCACAATACTACCAACCTGTGCCCTACACTACGCTAAATGGGCTCAAAACGGTCACAAAATACTACCACCCTTTCCAGAGAAGCCCTCCTTAAATGGGAACCTCCGGATAGCCCCAAGCCTCCAGGGGGCTCCCCCCTGTGGGATGCTGTCTCAGCCCACATCAAATACCTTGTCTCCAAGTGGGCACCGTACAAACGCCGCCACAGAGGTAGGAGGGCGGGGGCCCTTGTCCGACTCAAGAGGAAAGGACTACGCTCTCCAGTCCCCGCCATCCTACTTGCAAACGTCTGCTCACTCCCAAACAAGCTGGACGAGCTGCTGATCCTACTTGGGAGCAAACCCCAGATCAGCAAGAACACCCCTGTTCTCTGCTTCACTGAGACCTGGCTGAGTGACAGCATCCCCGACAACTCTCTACATGTACCAGGCTACAACCTCCTAAGAGCAGACCGGGACGTAGCCCTCTCGGGGAAAACGAGAGGTGGGGGCATCTGCTTTTACGTCAACACCTCCTGGTGCTCCAACATCACCACTCTCAACAGGACTTGTACCCCAGATGTTGAGTTCCTGGCCATAAACTGCAGGCCTCAATACTCCCCCAGAGAGTTCTCCTCCCTTATCCTCGTTGGGGTCTACATCCCACCCGACGCACGCTCCGAGACTGCACTGCGTGTCCTCAGTGACCATATCTCGCGGTGGGAAACATCCCTCCCTGAGGCTCTGGTGATCATCCTAGGCGACTTTAACAAGGCAAACCTACGACAGGAGTTACCCCGCTACAAGCAGCACGTAACCTGCCCTACCAGAAACTGCAACACCCTGGACCACTGCTACACGGTCCA
>NC_090649.1:58584650-58699650 GCF_040937935.1 Hyperolius riggenbachi | reverse complement strand
CATAAAAGGGTGAAAGAGCTCTGCACTTGCGAGCTTACAATTTGTAGGACGAGATCCCCCTCACTTTGGCCCAATAGGCTGCCTGTCACTTGACAGGCGGCCTATTGGGCCAATCAAAGTGCGGGGATCTTGTCCTACAAAGTCACTGGACCTGACAGGGTCCAGAGTGGGACAATTGGAGCGGCCGTTAGTTTTGGGGGCAGTGTGAGTACGTTATTAGTGCACACACTACAGCAGTAACGTGCCTACTTTGAAAAGTGTATCTGCGCTGCCACACTATGCTGAGCTGCTTCAGCGGTGTAGCTTAGTGAATCAACCCCTACTGACTTGCATGTGAGCCAGATGTAGCCATCAAAAGAGCCACATCTGGCTCCCGAGCCATAGATTCCCTACCCCTGCTTTATATAAACAAACAAACTGTCCAAAGGTGATTCCTGACATTAAGTTCCATAACTTTTGCAAACTGTTGCAAAACATTGCATGCTCCATCACTCATTATGAGGCTCATTATCTCTGCAGACCTGGCACTGACTGCCGTATGTAAGAATGCCAGCAGAGGGACTTATAGAAACTCCATCAAGCGCCAGGCTTGTATTGTGAACCAGCTTCACTGAGAACAAAGCTTTATACATTGTCCTAGCATTATGCAAGAGCCATAATGTCCCACCAAACACCAGGGATCGCTCAGTGTGCACTTTTTCTTACAGCGGACCCAAACCAAACATTTTTTTAATTCAAAATATTTAGTTGCACCACTCTGACACATACAAAGATAAATAAACACTCCTTCCAGCCTATGAGCATTTCAGTGCATGCTTTTCACCCTTTTCTTTTCATAACTAGGGTTATACAGGTGACAGCCATTAGCAATTCCTCCATTGCCGGACACCACCTACTCCACCAGTTTGCCGGATTCTGTCCCGGCAATATGAAAGTAAGGGAGGGCTTCCTCCAATAAATGTAAAATATTTTATATTTGTCATCATGCAGCTGAAAAAAGCTGCTATTTATTATTATAATTTAGAAAATAGATTTCATTTCAGAAATCTTGTATTTTTAATTTGGGTCCACTTTAAAGCAAACCTGTGCGATTGTATGGAGAGAAATGCAGTTCCCTCAGTAGAGATGTACAGGTACCTCCAGAGGCTTCTTCCGTCCCTCTTCATCTCGTGGTTCCAGCGCTGGGACCCCCACAGCTTGTGGCCATCATGGCCGGACGTGAGACAAGGCCACAAAGGCCATGGCCTAGGGTACCAGGAAGCAAGGGGCGGGCAGCAGGCTGGCACACTAAGGCTGCTTAACTGCCAAACATGCAGCAGTAAAAAACCCATTCTATGGCTGCCCTGCTTCTACAGGGGTGAGTAGTGGAGCGCTGGTACTGTGCTCCCCATCCTGTGTCCGCCCCCAAGCACAGCACAGAATGGGGGGAGCACAGTACCAGGGAAGTACACAGGATAGGGGAGCACAAGACAGGAGCACAGGACCAGGGAAACAAATGGGACAGGGGGAGCACACAGGACAGGGTGGTTGGGGGGCAGGATTGGTGACAGTGGGCCTTGGACGGTAAAATGTCCAAATCCATCACTTGTGACCATGCTCTAGTATAGGAACAAGTGAGGCTGCACTCCGCAGGTGCAGGATAGCTGGCGCCTGCGCAGTAGCATGGCGCCGCCGCTAGGGCTAGGCAGAAAAAGTCGAGCCTGTTTGGCTCCATGCTACTGTGCAGGCGCCATCTGTGCCGTCACAGTGCAGCAGAGCTCTCTCCACAAGAGCGTGTCAGCGAGCTTCGGGGGCTCCCAGCAATGGAACGGTGCAGTGGAGTGCGACGGGGGTACTATTAACCAGAGGCTTCCCTCTAATGAGGTAACTACACACATTGGGCACTTTTCCCCCTTAGTGTGTGTAAGTAGCTGAGAGTAGTAACTACTCTTATGCTGGGAATACACAATGGACTTTATTCACTAAAGCGTGCTAAGTGTTAGCACGCCAGTGAAAAGCCACTTATCACGTGCAAACTGCCTCTTCATGCGCTAATATGCGTGTAAGAGTTTGCACACGTAAAGTTTTTGCACTCAGCACTTCACGTGCAAAATCAGCCGCTTTGCGTGCTAAGTAGCATGATAAGCAATGACTTCATGTGCTAAGGATACTTAGCACGCGAACGGATCGTAATGGCGTAGCGTCGTTTGTGCGCACTGCGTAACGCCGTACGCGTGCTAAAGTAGCACGCAAACAGCAACAACTTTGCAGTGCAAACTACTTAGCACCCTGGTTTGCACGTGCAAAGCCTTCACACGTGATAACTCAGTAATCACTGGTTAGTGAAGCGAGCCCAATGAGATTTTTCGGCAGATAGGTGGCTTGACAGATATGGTCCGACCTGACTTTCAATCGTTTTTCTGATTGATTTGTACAGAAGTGATCAGAAAATCAATCAGAAAAGTGATCAAAATTAGATCGGACCTGTTGGAAATTATCTATGGAGCCATCTATCTGCCAGAAAAACTCATTGTGTATTCCTAGCATAGGGCACAGAAAGCCCCATCTACACCATACAATTTTTTGTGCGATTCGATTCCATTCGATTCCATTCAATCCAATCCGACATGTCCGATCGGGATTCGATAGTGTGCTCGAATGTCATTGCAAAACAATGGCAAATCGAATTGAATCCTGATTGGACATGTTGGATTGAATCGAATCAATAAATTGAATTGAATCAGACTAAAAATTGTATGGTGTAGATGGGGCTTAAAAGAACAGAGAGCAGTATAGGCTTGCTTATCTCTGGCTAATCGGCAATTGTAATCATTGCCAGCAAGAATCTCTCTGCCTACTGTGACTCAGCTGTTGCCAGGGCGATGTGTCTGTTCAGCAGAAGGAAGGAAGAAGGAGCAGATTCAAGACACAGGTAGGCCTGGTGCACACCAGAGGAGTTTTTCTGAGCGTTTTGAGTTTTTAAATCTGCTGCTAATGTTATCCTATGTGTCTGTGCACACTGGAGCAATGACATTACATTGGGAAGAGCTTTTGAAACCTCTAAAAGCTCTTCCCAATGTAATGCTATGGGGTTTTTTACAAAACCTCATTGCTCCAGTGTGCACAGACACATAGGATAACATTAGCAGCAGATTTAAAAACTCAAAACGCTCAGAAAAACTCCTCTGGTGTGCACCAGGCCGTGTCTCCTGGTCGGCAATTATTACATTTGCCGATTAGCCAGAGATAAGCAAACCTGTACTGCTCTCTGCAGTGAAAGTAAATTGTTTTACACATAGGGGATGCTTGGAATTGCTTTCAAATGTTCTTCTATGTACTTTTCAGAGTCAATCCTACTATACAACAGGCATTTCAAACGACTGTAATGTGACGTATGTAGCTTAGTTAATAAAGGAGATACTACACCTACACCGTATCATACTAAAGGTGGCCCCACACAATACAGTAAAATGATACACTTTCATGGCAATTCAATCAGTTGTACTAAAAAAGTTTTTTATTAATTTATTTGTTCAAAAAAACTCATGCAATTTTGCATTTTTTTTCCTGATAAAAGATTAGAAAGATTATAAGTTTTTTTTGTGATCAATTTTAATAAAAATTGAATGGTGTAGGGTAGATTTCTTGATCTATAGACCCAAGACATTTTTTCAGAGTTTTCAATCATTGTTTTTTTTATAATTGGGGAAAAATTAAAAACATGTGTAATACATTAGTCGTTTAAAAAAAAAAATTCTTAAAAATTGATTGTACTTCCCGAATTGAAAATACATTAAAAAAAAAAAATGATATGGTGTGTCGCCACCTTTAGTTCGAGCTCTTTTACGAAGATGGCTAGTTTTGGTAGAATCAGTGCCTGACAGCCGCTCCTATGCAGGTGACAGAAGGCATTTAGGATGGGCGGTGCAATGGCTGCAGACCCATATAAGGCTATTGACCTGTATGAATGAACCCTAAATAAGACAAAGTCTGACTTAATTTTCTTGCCGGAGTGATAGAATTGGAACACTGTGTTTCTCCTATGTGAGTCAGTCTGTGGTGTGCGGTAATTTTACTTGACCAATAGTGGATCATTAAAAGCCTAGCTCCAGACACAAACGAAATATCCGGTACAATGTGTCTGTGCAGCAGGAAATGGCTGGTAAAGGGGTTCTTAACCAGTGGTGTAACAATAGCCACCGCAATCCCTGCAGTCACAGGGGGGCCCGGGGCTAAGGGGTCCGGTCATGGGGTGCAGAGCAGCCGGCAGCAGAGCTTCACACCTTACCTCATTCTGGTGGGAGACAGGTCCTCTTCACTTCCTCTACCTGTCACAAGACAAGAAGTGTCAGCAGTCGCTAGGTGATTGGCTGCATGGTGACTACACTGAAAGAGAAGTGAAGAGAACCTGTCTGCTTCCAGAATGATGTACAGTATGGAGCTCAGCTGCCACGCTGGTGGGGGGTAGGGGGCTGAGGGGCGGGTTCGGTATTAAATTTCATAGCTGCAAACACATGGGGGGTGGGATGGTGCATCTATTCCCCTGTTCTTACAGTGAACCTGAATTCTTGCACAGGACAGAAGGAAAACCTAGAAAAATGCACCCTGTATGAGTTTAGAGAGTTTAGTCTGTGTCAGCTGGCTGCCTCGCTGAGCAGCTAATTTCTAAACACAGGATGTTAACCCTATGTCTGCTTCCATGAAAGCAGCAAGTAAACACACTGCAGATTTATTGCAGGAGCTGTAACAAAGAAATGTTTTTTTTTCTTTAAAGGTTATTATGCTGTTGCTTATCTTTTACAGCAGAGAGGAAGTTTTGAGTTCAGGCCCACTTTAACCATATGATGTAAAGCTCATCCCCAGGTTTGGGCAAGTTGTGGCCTCTTCTTCTCTTCCCTCCCACCCAGCTAAGCTTGTCCCCCTGCACCAGCTCCTTCCATAGATTCAAGGTCCAGCTGGCCAGGCTGTCACTGTGATATCTGGGAGGGGCAATGTGCTTGCTTCCTCCACTGATTGGACAGTAGGCGTGGCTGTCTCTGTAGGGACAGAATGATTGCGTAGGTATTTGCCTCGGGCAGAAAGTCGATCGCAGAATCTATACTTGCATATGTATGAAGATGTGGAGCTGCTGTTGTAACGGGCGGGTGACAGATGTCTAATCTTTCCTGATACATTTCTCAGACTTTTCTGGGGAGAGACACATGCTGATAAAACACAACGCTGACAGAAGAATAATGAATCTGTTCTCTTCCCAGCAAGCAATGCCACTCAGACTCACATTTCCATACAAAATGAGGCAGCGTTTCTTGCTTGTACATTGCTTGCTTGCAAAGTGGAAAAGTTTTTTGCAACTAAGTTAAAGAAATTGGGAATAGTAAAAAAAAAATTAAAAAAAATAAACCAGATACTTACCTAAGGAGAAGGAGGGTTCTGGGTCCTATAGAGCCTTCCCTAGGGTGGCATAGCTGGGGTTTTCAGCACCCCGGGGACACGGACAAGGACACACCATGCAGGAGGTAAATGCAAAAGATTTGTGTATTTAGATACAAGAAATACACAGGGATAAAAAGCAACTGATCATACAAGGCAAAACATCACAGACAATGACAATTTACAATGTAACTCCTATGGAGTCAGTATGCAGCATAAGGGCACTGCCTTTGACATGGGAGACCAGGGTTCGAGCCTGGCTAGGGTCAGTACCTATTCAGTAAGGAGTTCAAGGCGAGACACCCTAACACTGCTGGGTGGCCTCCTGAGCGTGTCCCAGTGGCTGCAGCTCTTGAGCGCTTTGAGTCCTACAGGAGAAAAGCGCTATACAAATGTTTGGATTATTATAAACAGGGCTATACATCTCATGTAACAGGCAACCATATTGCAAACAAGGCAAAGATAATAGTACATACACAGCAATCTGCCTACAAAGCGACAGCGACAGCAAAGCGAGCACTTGGGTTCTCAAAAACTTCCGAAGCCTTGTTATCGGCAAAGCAGTATTTTACCAATTGGTAAAGCTGTGTATACACACCAGGTTAAAGTGAACCGAGCACCTTTTTTTCACTCAGGACATTTCTATAGCACATAAAAATGTATACCGACTATCTGTTTCATTATTAAAATAAACTTTAATTTTACCTTGTATTTTACATTCAAAGTTGTTAAATTGGCCTGTTTGAGCAGGCCTGCCGACCGTCCCCATCCGCATAGAGTTCAGGAACCTCTAATTGTTTTATTGAGCTAATTACCAAGAGGTAAACAATGCCTTTCATCAGCAAAGGGGGTGAATAATTAGGAGTGTGTCTTCAAAGCCATGGTGTGTGTCAATGTGTCAAGATAGCATCTCTGACTTCTGTAAATAAGGAATGTGAGAAGGGGAGGGGGGAACGTGGCAGCTTCTATGTCAGGAGGGATTCCAGTGAAAGAGAATGTGCTCAGTTCCCTTTAAACTTGTTCCAGGCAGCTAATAAAGACCACCTCAGGCAAGAATGTGTGGGTCTCTAGTGTGTACAGCCACCGGGTCACTTGGGTTTAATGGGTGGGGTAAGTGAGAAGAACAACAACCCAAGGAGGGTGGTGGGCTGCTGTACACTGGATTCTCAGCAGAGGCAGTTATTGGCCACCTTGACCAGGTTTCATCCAGCGTATGTATGGAGGAGGGCCATACACTACTCGATTTGGTGACTTATTGACCATCCAATTCGATAGTTATCGAATCAGAGTAAAATCAGTGCTGCCAAGAGCATGCCTGATCAACAATGCGACTAATTTCGGGCCAAAATTGGTCGCATGTATTGATCGAACATGCTAGTAGATGTGGGGACAAAACCCCCATGGCTGTCCCCCTAGTGTATACATGTGACCCCAGCGTGTGCATTTATACATTATCTGTCCTGTGTCACCCACCGCACGGTGCCCATCCGTCTCCGGAATCCCCCGCACTTCCATTAGCGGTATACATGCAGCAGGAGTTACGTCACACACGCATCACATGCTATATGCTGAAACCGTGTATAGCGCAAATGGAGTCGTGGGACAGATGTGGAATGCAGTGCCACAGGAAGTCGTTATGGCAAACTCTATACCTGCATTTAAAGGGGGCTTAGATGCTTTCCTTGCGTTGAAAGACATCCATGGCTACAATTACTAGGTAATGCCTAATGATGTTGATCCAGGGATTTTATCTGATTGCCATCTGAAGTCGGGAAGGAATTTTTCCCTTTTGGGGCTAATTGGACCATGCCTTGTAAGGGTTTTCCGTCTTCCTCTGGATCAACAGGGATATGTGAGGGAGCAGGCTGGTGTTGTACTTTATACTGGTTGAACTCGATAGACGTATGTCTTTTTTTCAACCAAAATAACTATGTAACTATGGGCACAGCGCGGTGGGTGACATAGGACAGGTAATGTATAAATGCACACATGGGGGGCATGTTTATAAACTAAGGGGGCAATAGCAGGCTCGGACGATTCCCGAGAGATTTCAGCATGACAGTGATCAGGAATCGGCCTGTGCTATATGGGCAGCTGGCTGATCTCACTCTTATCAGATTCCATCAGAGAGAGCTTTGTCTCTTGGTCGAATCTTCCCATCATTGCTAGATCTATGGGCAGCACCTTTAGGGCCTGTTCAGACTATGCGCGTTCCTGGACGTTTTCAGGGAACGTGTCTGGGTACCAAAAACGCATAGGAACGTCTCCTAATGCTTTTGAATGGGCTAGTTCACATGTATGCGTATGAGACGCATACGTTTCTCATCCGCATTGCTGCACGCAGTTCTGTGCGATACGCATAGAAACGGACGCAATGAAAGTCTATGGACACGTATCAAAAACGCGTACTATTGCGTTTTTAGCGTCCGTTTTCCTCTGCGGTTCCCATAATTTTTTTTTTCCCCCCTGGGTCACGTGTGTGGGCAAAACGCAATAGAATACGCATTAGAACGCAAGAAAAACGCATGCGTTTTTCACCTTGCGTTTCTTTGATTTTAAACGCATTCTTCATGCACAGATAGTCTGAACAGGCCCTTAGGGTCCTTTTACACTTAAAGATGAACTCCAGTGTAATAAAAAAGTGGTTCACTTTTACAATAATTATGTGTAAATGATTAAGTCAGTGTTTTCCCATTGTAGAATCTTTCCTCTCCCTGATTTACATTCTGACATTTACTGCATGGTGACATTTTTACTGCTGGCAGTTGATGTCAGTGGAAGGAGATGCTGCTTGCTGTTTTTGCAGTTGGAAACAGCTGTAATTTCCCACAATGCAACAAGTCTCCCACAGTGTGATGTCAGAACCATGGTCCTGACATCACACTGTAGGAGGGGTTTCACCACAATATCAGCCATACAGAGCCCCCTGATGATCCGTTTAAGAAAAGGAATAGATTTCTCATGCGAAAGGGGGTATCAGCTACTGATTGGGATGAAGTTCAATTCTTAGTCACGGTTTCTTTTTATTCAGTTGTTGTCAGTTGTAACTGAAAGGACAACTGGTGTGCAGTTGAGTGTCCATGTTTCCCTATGGCCTCTTTCACACTATACGTTGAAAAACTGAAGCTTTTTCACAACACACTGCTATGTAGAAAAAAAGCGCAACGCTTACCAACGCATTCAGTGTAAGAGGGCCCTGAGTCTCACCCAGACAAATATGCCCATCATGTAACTTGACTCCCTCCTGACTCCACTGGCAGCATGATTGATGCAGGTGTGTGTGACTCTGAATCTGCTGAAGCCAGCAGATCTGCAGAAACGCCAGGCAACCGGCAGTTTAGTAAAATGAGGTCAGCCATGGCAGTTTCTATAATCTCTCAGTATTACACTGCTTTAAACGGTGTATTCAGGCACTTCTCTAAATATATCACTTAATAAATACCTCCTGTGTCAAATAAGGTTTCTGCACAGCAGCTGAAGAAAACTCACAGGACATTTTTTGAGAATCTCAAAATTAAAGAATATTTCTCAAAACCACACGAGTCAACCCAAAGCCCGTGGACCGAATGTGGCCCTCCTTGCCATTTATGTGGCCACCAAGAGCTTCAAATGTGCAACACTGTAAGCAGTAAAAGAATGACCATACACTGCCTTCTCCACCAGAGGAGCACACCGGTGACAGTGCTTCTGGCTGAAACATTGTCAGATTGAGCCTGGGTGCAGCAACAACCCATGGGACCCCCCATCAAATTTAGCATGCCCCCCTTTCTTTTGGCTGCTTAAACATGTACACCTAAACCGCCCATCCTCCCCCCCCCCCCCCCCCCATCTCCCCACCTAGCAGTGTAGCACAGCAGAGTAGTGTAATATTGACCTGCTCCGTCGCTGCTTTGTGTCTCTTCTGTTCTTCCTGACAGCCACACATTCTGTACTTCCTCACCTCCGCATCACGTGACATACACTCAGAGCCAGGGGTATGCAGCATAGAGCATAGTGACTGTCAGGAAGATCAGAGGAGCCCCGAAGCAGGTAATATTAAAATAGTGTTTATTGTTATAGCTCTCCATTATAGTGCACTTCATTATACTACCTCCTATTATAGTGCACCTTATTATAATCTCCCCTAATATAGTGTCTATCATTATACTGCCCCTATTATTGCCCCTAATTATACTGCCCCCAATAGTAGTGCCCTTCATTATACTGCCCCCTACTAGTGCCCCTCATTATACTGCCCCTATTATTGCCCATCATTATGCTGTCCCCTATTAGTGCCCCTCATTATGCTGTCCCCTATTAGTGCCCCTCATTATACTGTCCCTATTAGTGCCCCTCATTATACTGTCCCTATTAGTGCCCCTCATTATACTGCCCCCTATTAGTGCCCCTCATACTGTCCCTATTAGTGCCCCTCATTATACTGTCCCTATTAGTGCCCCTCATTATACTGACCCCTATTAGTGCCCCTCATTATACTGTCCCTATTAGTGCCCCTCATTATACTGTCCCTATTAGTGCCCCTCATTATGCTGTCCCTATTATTGCCCCTCATTATACTGCCCCTATTAGTGCCCCTCATTATACTGTCCCTATTAGTGCCCCTCATTATACTGTCCCCTATTAGTGCCCATCATTATGCTTTCCCCTATTAGTGCCCCTCATTATACTGCCCCTATTAGTGCCCCTCATTATACTGTCCCTATTAGTGCCCCTCATACTGTCCCTATTAGTGCCCCTCATTATGCTGTCCCCTATTAGTGCCCCTCATTATGCTGTCCCTATTAGTGCCCCTCATTATACTGTCCCTATTAGTGCCCCTTATTATACTGTCCCTATTAGTGCCCCTCATTATACTGTCCCTATTAGTGCCCCTCATTATACTGTCCCTATTAGTGCCCCTCATTATACTGTCCCTATTAGTGCCCCTCATTATGCTGTCCCTATTATTGCCCCTCATTAAACTGCCCCTATTAGTGCCCCTCATTATACTGTCCCTATTAGTGCCCCTCATTATACTGTCCCCTATTAATACCCCTCATTATACTGTCCCTATTAGTGCCCCTCATTATACTGTCCCTATTAGTGCCCCTCATTATATTGTCCCTATTAGTTCCCCTCATTATACTGTCCCTATTAGTGCCCCTCATTATACTGTCCCCTATTAGTGCCAATCATTATGCTGTCCCCTATTAGTGCCCCTCATTATGCTGTCCCCTATTAGTGCCCCTCATTATACTGTCCCTATTAGTGCCCCTCATCATACTGTCCCCTATTAGTGCCCCTCATCATGCTGTCCCCTATTAGTGCCCCTCATTATACTGTCCCTATTAGTGCCCCTCATTATACTGTCCCTATTAGTGCCCCTCATTATGCTGTCCCCTATTAGTGCCCCTCATTATACTGTCCCTATTAGTGCCCCTCATTATACTGTCCCTATTAGTGCCCCTCATTATACTGTCCCTATTAGTGCCCCTCATTATACTGCCCCCTATTAGTGCCCCTGATTATACTGTCCCTGTTAGTGCCCCTCATTATACTGTCCCTATTAGTGCCCATCATTATGCTGACACCTATTAATGCCCCTCATTATACTGTCCCTATTAGTGCCCCTCTTTATACTGTCCCTATTAGTGCCCCTCATTATACTGTCCCTACTAGTGCCCCTCATTATACTGTCCCTATTAGTGCCCTTCATTATACTGTCCCTATTAGTGCCCCTCATTATACTGCCCCCTATTAGTGCTCCTCATTATACTGTCCCTATTAGTGCCCCTCATTATACTGTCCCTATTAGTGCCCCTCATTATGCTGTCCCCTATTAGTGCCCCTCATTATGCTGTCCCCTATTAGTGCCCCTCATTATACTGTCCATATTAGTGCCCCTCATTATACTGTCCCTATTAGTGCCCCTCATTATGCTGACACCTATTAATGCCCCTCATTATACTGTCCCTATTAGTGCCCCTCATTATACTGTCCCTATTAGTGCCCCTCATTATACTGCCCCCTATTAGTGCCCCTCATACTGTCCCTATTAGTGCCCCTCATTATGCTATCCCTATTAGTGCCCCTCATTATGCTGTCCCCTATTAGTGCCCCTCATACTGTCCCTATTAGTGCCCCTCATTATGCTGTCCCTATTAGTGCCCCTCATTATGCTGTCCCCTATTAGTGCCCCTCATTATGCTGTCCCCTATTAGTGCCCCTCATTATGCTGTCCCTATTAGTGTCCCTCATTATACTGTCCCTATTAGTGCCCCTCATTATACTGTCCCTATTAGTGCCCCTCATTATACTGATCCCTATTAGTGCCCCTCATTATACTGTCCCTATTAGTGCCCCTCATTATATTGTCCCTATTAGTGCCCCTCATTATGCTGTTCCTATTAGTGCCCCTCATTATGCTGTCCCTATTAGTGTCCCTCATTATACTGTCCCTATTAGTGCCCCTCATTATGCTGTCCCTATTAGTGCCCCTCATTATACTGTCCCTATTAGTGCCCCTCATTATACTGTCCCTATTAGTGCCCCTCATTATACTGTCCCTATTAGTGCCCCTCATTATACTGTCCCTATTAGTGCTCCTCATTATACTGTCCCTATTAGTGCCCCTTATTATACTGTCCCTATTAGTGCACCTCATACTGTCCCTATTAGTGCCCCTCATTATACTGTCACTATTAGTGCCCCTCATTATGCTGTCCCCTATTAGTGCCCCTCATTATGCTGTCCCCTATTAGTGCCCCTCATTATGCTGTCCCCTATTAGTGCCCCTCATTATACTGTCCCTATTAGTGCCCCTCATTATACTGTCCCTATTAGTGCCCCTCATTATACTGTCCCTATTAGTGCCCCTCATTATACTGTCCCTATTAGTGCCCCTCATTATACTGTCCCTATTAGTGCCCCTCATTATACTGTCCCTATTAGCGCCCCTCATTATGCTGTCCCCTATTAGTGCCCTTCATTATGCTGTCCCTATTAGTGTCCCTCATTATACTGTCCCTATTAGTGCCCCTCATTATACTGTCCCTATTAGTGCCCCTCATTATACTGTCCCTATTAGTGCCCCTCATTATACTGTCCCTATTAGTGCCCCTCATTATACTGTCCCTATTAGTGCCCCTCATTATACTGACCCCTATTAGTGCCCCTCATTATACTGTCCCTATTAGTGCCCCTCATTATACTGTCCCTATTAGTGCCCCTCATTATACTGTCCCTATTAGTGCCCCTCATTATGCTGTCCCTATTAGTGCCCCTCATTATGCTGTCCCTATTAGTGTCCCTCATTATGCTGTCCCTATTAGTGCCCCTCATTATGCTGTCCCCTATTAGTGCCCCTCATTATACTGTCCCTATTAGTGCCCCTCATTATACTGTCCCTATTAGTGCCCCTCATTATACTGTCCCTATTAGTGCCCCTCATTATACTGTCCCTATTAGTGCCCCTCATTATACTGTCCCCTATAAGTGCCCCTCATTATACTGTCCCCTATTAGTGCCCCTCATTATACTGTCCCCTATTAGTGCCCCTCATTATGCTGTCCCCAATTAGTGCCCCTCATTATACTGTCACTATTAGTGCCCCTTATTATGCTGTCCCCTATTAGTGCCCCTCATTATACTGTCCCTATTAGTGCCCCTCATTATACTGTCCCTATTAGTGCCCCTCATTATACTGTCCCCTTTTAGTGCCCCTCATTATACTGTCCATATTAGTGCCCCTCATTATACTGTCCCTATTAGTGCCCCTCATTATGCTGTCCCCTATTAGTGCCCCTCATTATACTGTCACTATTAGTGCCTCTTATTATGCTGTCCCCTATTAGTGCCCCTCATTATACTGTCCCTATTAGTGCCCCTCATTATACTGTCCCTATTAGTGCCCCTTATTATACTGTCCCCTATTAGTGCCCCTCATTATACTGTCCCTATTAGTGCCCCTTATTATGCTGTCCCCTATTAGTGCCCCTCATTATACTGTCCCTATTAGTGCCCCTCATTATACTATCCCTATTAGTGCCCCTCATTATACTGTCCCTATTAGTGCCACTCATTATGCTGTCCCTATTAATGCCAGTCATTATACTGTCCCTATTAGTGCCCCTCATTATACTGTCCCTATTAGTGCCCCTCATTATGCTGACCCCTATTAGTGCCCCTCATTATGCTGACCCCTATTAGTGCCCCTCATTATACTGTCCCTATTAGTGTCCCTCATTATACTGCCCCTATTAATGCCCCTCATTATGCTGTCCCCTATTAGTGCCCCTTATTATGCTGTCCCCTATTAGTGCCCCTCATTATGCTGTCCCCTATTAGTGCCCCTCATTATGCTGTCCCCTATTAGTGCCCCTCATTATGCTGTCCCCTATTAGTGCCCCTCATTATGCTGTCCCTATTAGTGCCCCTCATTATGCTGTCCCCTATTAGTGCCCCTCATTATACTGTCCCTATTAGTGCCCCTCATTATACTGTCCCTATTAGTGCCCCTCATAATGCTGTCCCCTATTAGTGCCCCTCATTATACTGTCCCTATTAGTGCCCCTCATTATGCTGACCCCTATTAATGTCCCTCATTATGCTGTCCCCTATTAGTGCCCCTTATTATGTATTATCCCATGTGACTCCCGCCTCCCTCAGTTCACCTTCCTGTGGCTGTCAGTCTGTCCCATGTGACTCCCGCCTCTCTCAGTCATTCACCTTCCTGCGGCTGTCAGTCTGTCCCATGTGACTCCCGCCTCTCTCAGTCATTCACCTTCCTGCGGCTTTCAGTCTGTCCCATGTGACTCCCGCCTCCCTCAGACGTTCACCTTCCTGCGGCTGTCAGTCTGTCCCATGTGACTCCCGCCTCCCTCAGTCGTTCACCTTCCTGTGGCAGTCAGTCTGTCCCATGTGACTCCCACCTCCCTCAGTCGTTCCACCATCCTGCGGCTGTCAGTCTGTCCCATGTGACTCCCGCCTCCCTCAGTCGTTCACCTTCAGTTCAGGTCTGCTTTAATACAAGAAAAACAATAAAGTGATAACTTAGCAGAATTAAGTTGTTCAAGTATACGACTTGAGTCTCTGTGCAGAAGAATCACATTGCCCTTTGCCCTTCCTAACTGAGATACAGGACAGTCGACACCTGTCTGAGCACTTCTACAGAGTTTATGTTCTAATGTGTCTGTCAGCTTCAATCTATTACCTTCCTATGGCTGTCAGTCTGTCCCATGTGACTCCCGTCTCCCTCAGTCGTTCACCTTCCTGCGGTTGTCAGTCTGTCCCATGTGACTCCTGCCTCCCTCAGTTGTTCACCTTCCTGTGGCTGTCAGTCTGTCCCATTTGACTTCCGCCTCCCTCAGTCGTTCACCTTCCTGTGGCTGTCAGTCTGTCCCATGTGACTCCCGCCTCCCTCGGTTATTCACCTTCCTGTGGCTGTCAGTCTGTCCCATGCGACTCCCGCCTCCCTCGGTTATTCACCTTCCTGTGGCTGTCAGTCTGTCCCATGTGACTTCCGCCTCCCTCAGTCATTCACCTTCCTGTGGCTGTCAGTCTGTCCCATGTGACTCCCGCCTCCCTCAGTCGTTCACCTTCCTGCGGTTGTCAGTCTGTCCCATGTGACTCCCGCCTCCCTCAGTCATTCACCTTTCTGCGGCTGTCAGTCTGTCCCATGTGACTTCTGCCTCCCTCAGTCGTTCACCTTCCTGCGGTTGTCAGTCTGTCCCATGTGACTCCCGCCTCCCTCAGTCATTCACCTTTCTGCGGCTGTCAGTCTGTCCCATGTGACTCCCGCCTCCCTCAGTTGTTCACCTTCCTGAGGCTATCAATCTGTCCCATGTGACTCCCGCCTCCCTCAGTCATTCACCTTCCTGTGGCTGTCAGTCTGTCCCATGTGACTCCCGCCTCCCTCAGTCATTCACCTTCCTGTGGCTGTCCGTCTGTCTCATGTGACTCCTGCCTCCCTCAGTCATTCACCTTCCTGTGGCTGTCAGTCTGTCCCATGTGACTCCCGCCTCCCTCAGTCGTTCACCTTCCTGTGACTATCAGTCTGTCCCATGTGACTCCCGCCTCCCTCGGTTATTCACCTTCCTGTGGCTGTCAGTCTGTCCCATGCGACTCCAGCCTCCCTCAGTCGTTCACCTTCCTGTGGCTGTCAGTCTGTCCCATGCGACTCCAGCCTCCCTCAGTAGTTCACCTTCCTGTGGCTGTCAGTCTGTCCCATGTGACTCCCGCCTCCCTCAGTCATTCACCTTCCTGTGGCTGTCAGTCTGTCCCATGTGACTCCCGCCTCCCTCAGTCATTCACCTTCCTGTGGCTGTCAGTCTGTCCCATGTGACTCCCGCCTCCCTCAGTCGTTCACCTTCCTGCGGTTGTCAGTCTGTCCCATGTGACTCCCGCCTCCCTCAGTCATTCACCTTTCTGCGGCTGTCAGTCTGTCCCATGTGACTCCCGCCTCCCTCAGTCATTCACCTTCCTGTGGCTGTCAGTCTGTTCCATGTGACTCCCGCCTCTCTCAGTCATTCACCTTCCTGCGGCTATCAGTCTGTCCTATGTGACTCCCGCCTCCCTCAGTCATTCACCTTCCTGTGGCTGTCAGTCTGTCCCATGTGACTCCCGCCTCCCTCAGTTGTTCACCTTCCTGCGGCTGTCAGTCTGTCCCATGTGACTCCCGCCTTTCTTAGACGTTCACCTTCCTGTGGCTGTCAGTCTGTCCCATGTGACTCCCGCCTCCCTCAGTCATTCCACCTTCCTGTGGCTGTCAGTCTGTCCCATGTGACTCCCGCCTCCCTCAGACGTTCACCTACCTGCGGCTGTCAGTCTGTCCCATGTGACTCCCGCCTCCCTCAGTCATTCACCTTCCTGTGGCTGTCAGTCTGTCCCATGTGACTCCCGCCTCTCTCAGTCGTTCACCTTCCTGTGGCTGTCAGTCTGTCCCATGTGACTCCCGCCTCCCTCAGTTATTCACCTTCCTGTGGCTGTCAGTCTGTCCCATGTGACTCCCGCCTCTCTCAGTCATTCACCTTCCTGTGGCTGTCAGTCTGTCCCATGTGACTCCCGCCTCCCTCAGTTGTTCACCTTCCTGCAGCTATCAGTCTGTCCCATGTGACTCCCGCCTCCCTCAGTCATTCACCTTCCTGTGGCTGTCAGTCTGTCCCATGTGACTCCCGCCTCCCTCAGTTGTTCACCTTCCTGTGGCTGTCAGTCTGTCCCATGTGACTCCCGCCTTTCTTAGACGTTCACCTTCCTGTGGCTGTCAGTCCGTCCCATGTGACTCCCGCCTCCCTCAGTCATTCCACCTTCCTGTGGCTGTCAGTCTGTCCCATGTGACTCCCGCCTCTCTCAGTCATTCACCTTCCTGCGGCTGTCAGTCTGTCCCATGTGACTTCCGCCTCCCTCAGACGTTCACCTACCTGCGGCTGTCAGTCTGTCCCATGTGACTCCCGCCTCCCTCAGTCATTCACCTTCCTGTGGCTGTCAGTCTGTCCCATGTGACTCCCGCCTCTCTCAGTCGTTCACCTTACTGTGGCTGTCAGTCTGTCCCATGTGACTCCCGCCTCCCTCAGTCATTCACCTTCCTGTGGCTTTCAGTCTGTCCCATGTGACTCCCGCCTCCCTCAGTCATTCACCTTACTGTGACTATCAGTCTGTCTCATGTGACTCCCGCCTCCCTCAGTCGTTCACCTTCCTGTGGCTGTCAGTCTGTCCCATGTGACTCCCGCCTACCTCAGTCGTTCACCTTCCTGTGGCTGTCAGTCTGTCCCATGTGACTCCCGCCTCCCTCAGTCATTCACCTTCATGTGACTATCAGTCTGTCCCATGTGACTCCCGCCTCTCTCAGTCGTTCACCTTCCTGTGGCTGTCAGTCTGTCCCATGTGACTCCCGCCTCCCTCAGTAGTTCACCTTCCTGTGGCTGTCAGTCTGTCCCATGTGACTCTCGCCTCCCTCAGTCATTCCCCTTCCTGCGGCTGTCAATCTGTCCCATGTGACTCCCGTCTCCCTCAGTCATTCACCTTCCTGTGGCTGTCAGTCTGTTCCATGTGACTCCTGCCTCTCTCAGTCATTCACCTTCCTGTGGCTGTCAGTCTGTCCCATGTCCCGCCTCCCTCAGTCATTCACCTTCCTGCGGCTGTCAGTCTGTCCCATGTGACTCCCGCCTCTCTCAGTCGTTCACCTTCCTGCGGCTGTCAGTCTGTCCCATGTGACTCTCGCCTCCCTCTGTCATTCACCTTCCTGTGGCGGTCAGTCTGTCCCATGTGACTCCTGTCTCCCTCAGTCATTCCCCTTCCTGCGGCTGTCAATCTGTCCCATGTGACTCCCGTCTCCCTCAGTCATTCACCTTCCTGCGGCTGTCAGCCTGTTCCATGTGACTCCCGCCTCCCTCAGTCATTCCGCCTTCCTGTGGCTGTCAGTCTGTCCCATGTGACTCCCGCCTCCCTCAGTCATTCACCTTCCTATGGCTGTCAGTCTGTCCCATGTGACTCCCGCCTCCCTCAGTCATTCCACCTTCCTGCGGCTGTCAGCCTGTCCCATGTGACTCCCGCCTACCTCAGTCGTTCACCTTCCTGTGGCTGTCAGTCTGTCCCATGTGACTCCCGCCTCCCTCAGTCATTCACCTTCATGTGACTATCAGTCTGTCCCATGTGACTCCCGCCTCTCTCAGTCGTTCACCTTCCTGTGGCTGTCAGTCTGTCCCATGTGACTCCCGCCTCCCTCAGTAGTTCACCTTCCTGTGGCTGTCAGTCTGTCCCATGTGACTCTCGCCTCCCTCAGTCATTCCCCTTCCTGCGGCTGTCAATCTGTCCCATGTGACTCCCGTCTCCCTCAGTCATTCACCTTCCTGTGGCTGTCAGTCTGTTCCATGTGACTCCTGCCTCTCTCAGTCATTCACCTTCCTGTGGCTGTCAGTCTGTCCCATGTCCCGCCTCCCTCAGTCATTCACCTTCCTGCGGCTGTCAGTCTGTCCCATGTGACTCCCGCCTCTCTCAGTCGTTCACCTTCCTGCGGCTGTCAGTCTGTCCCATGTGACTCTCGCCTCCCTCTGTCATTCACCTTCCTGTGGCTGTCAGTCTGTCCCATGTGACTCCCGTCTCCCTCAGTCATTCCCCTTCCTGCGGCTGTCAATCTGTCCCATGTGACTCCGGAAACAGTAAATTCGGGCGCCTGAGGCTAGTGGACAAATCGGGCGCCGCCATTCACTTCTATAATAAATATCGTTTAATGGGCGCCCGGTAGGAAAAAAGGGCGCCGGAGAAAACTAACGTTTTAAAAGCGGCGCCCGGAGACTTAATGTTTTATTACTGTTTCTCATGATTACACATTATTTAATGATTTATACATGTTTAAATATTATTTTTAAACGAAAACCAGTACAATATTTTTCCCAAACATTATTTTTAAACGAAAAAAATAACAGGGGGGTCTTAGGTTTAGGCACCAACAGGGGGGTCTTAGGTTTAGGCACCAACAGGGGGGTCTTAGGTTTAGGCACCAACAGGGGGTCTTAGGTTTAGGCACCAAAAGGGGGGTCTTAGGTTTAGGCACCAACAGGGGGGTCTTAGGTTTAGGCACCAACAGGGGGTCTTAGGTTTAGGCACCAACAGGGGGGTCTTAGGTTTAGGCACCAACAGGGGGGTCTTAGGTTTAGGCACTAACAGGGGGGTCTTAGGTTTAGGCACCAACAGGGGGGTCTTAGGTTTAGGCACTAACAGGGGGGTCTAGGGGTTAGGGGTAGGTACAGGGAGGGTTACTTAGGCACCAACAGGGGGGGTCTTAGGTTTAGGCATCAACAGGGGGGTCTAGGGGTTAGGGGTAGGTACAGGGAGGGTTACTTAGTAATTTTTTCTTTAAACGTTATTATGCGTTTCATTATTTAAACGAAAGATTAACATTTTTACAATTGCCGATTTAATACACATTATTTAATGATTTATAACGTTTAAAAACATTACTTTTAAACGAAATACATTTTTAAACGTAATCCATGTTTATCGTTAAAAACCCGGCGCCCTTTTTTCCCATCGCCCCTTTTTAACGTACGCCGTGACTCCCGTCTCCCTCAGTCATTCACCTTTCTGCGGCTGTCAGCCTGTTCCATGTGACTCCCGCCTCCCTCAGTCATTCCGCCTTCCTGTGGCTGTCAGTCTGTCCCATGTGACTCCCGCCTCCCTCAGTCACTCACCTTCCTGTGGCTGTCAGTCTGTCCCATGTGACTCCCATCTCCCTCAGTCGTTCACCTTCCTGCGGCTGTCAGTCTGTCCCATGTGACTCCCGCCTCCCTCGGTTATTCACCTTCCTGTGGCTGTCAGTCTGTCCCATGTGACTCCCGCCTCCCTCAGTCATTCACCTTCCTATGGCTGTCAGTCTGTCCCATGTGACTCCCGCCTCCCTCAGTCATTCCACCTTCCTGCGGCTGTCAGCCTGTTCCATGTGACTCCCGCCTCCCTCAGTCATTCACCTTCCTCCTGCAGCTGTCAGTCTGTCCCATGTGACTCCCTTCTCCCTCAGTCATTCACCTTCCTATGGCTGTCAGTCTGTCCCATGTGACTCCCGCCTCCCTCAGTCATTCACCTTCCTGCGGCTGTCAGCCTGTTCCATGTGACTCCCGCCTCCCTCAATCATTCACTTTCCTGTGGCTTTCAGTCTGTCCCATGTGACTCCCGCCTCCCTCAGTCGGTACACCCTCCTGTAGCTGTCAGCCTGTCCCATGTGACTCCCGCCTCCCTCAGTCATTCACCTTCCTACGGCTGTCAGTCTGTCCCATGTGACTCCCGCCTCCCTCAGTCGTTCCGCCTTCCTGTGGCTGTCAGTCTGTCCCATGTGACTCCCGCCTCCCTCAGTTATTCACGTTCCTGTGGCTGTCCGTCTGTCCCATGTGACTCCCGCCTTCCTCAGTCGTTCCATCTTCCGACTAACTCCATTTCCCGTGAAGCTGTTTCTGGATTCGGAGACAATTCAGGAGTAAACGGGACTGACGTCCGCTTCATAAATCAAAATTCAATTTGCCTGAGATGCAGTGGAAACTGGAGAGGGATTACTTAGAGGTGATACAATTCTCAAAAGCAGAGTACAATGAGAAATGGCTTAAAAGATAGACTTCAAAGTGACAAGAAAAAGAGAGAGAGAGAGAGACAGAGAGCTTTCCTCTACATTACCGCCAACAGCAACTATTAGTAGTAACACATTTCATTCTATTTGTAACTGTCTTTATGGAACTAAGATTAAAGCACAGCTAAAGTGAGAGGAGTATGGACACTGCCATGTTTATTTCCTTTTAAGCATTTTCAAATTGCCTGGCTATTCTGCTGATCCTCTGCCTCTAATACTTTTACCCACAGACCAGAAACAAATATGCAGATCAGATTGGTTTAGCCACATGCTTTTTTTCCGGTGTGTGATTCAGACACTGCTGAAGCTAAAGTTATCAGCAAGACTGCCAGGCAACTGGCATTGTTTAACAGGAAATAAATACAGCCACCGTATCACTCTCACTTCAGGTTCCGATATGCACCTGCTCTTCACCTCACTGATAGGCCGAGCTGATGTTGTCCTGACGATTTACCCTCCCCATTACACTGTCCTACCTGGAAGGTGAAAGTTAGCTGGTGGGTACCGGTTAGGGATAAAGGTTAGGTACGGGTAGGCTAGCCTCTGGTTATGTGCTGTGGTCGGTTTTAAAATATATGTTGCTTAGAAGGTGAAACCACCCTACTCGGCTCTAGCTGCCGACATAGCTTTGGGTGTGGTGTGATTGCTTTGGGTGCCAGTGTTGCAGTTTGCTATGATTTTGAGTTTCTGGTGAATGACGCTGATTTTAGTTGGTGGTTTCGCCACTTGCCCCACCTGTTTACCTATCCCTAACCTCATCACCCACAAAAAAAACTCTCCCTTCTGTTACCTAACCGACTGACTAACCCTAACCAAAAATACTAACCTCAACCTGCTCAAGGCTGGTTTTATACTTTTCCAACCCTAGGCCAACTTTCTTGTGGTTGCCCTTCCCTAACAGTTCCCTAACATTCCATGTGCAGCCCCCTCTTCCATGTGTAACATCCATGTCCAGCAGCCCCCTCTCTTATTTCATGTGCAGCCCCTCATCTATGTGTAACATCCATGTGCAGCAGCCCCTCCCATTTCATGTGCAGCCCCTCATCCATGTGTAACATCCATGTGCAGCAGCCCCCCTTCCATTCCGTGTGCAGCTCCCTCTTCCATGTCTATCATACATGTACAGCAGCTCCTCCCATTCCATGTGCAGCCCCCTCTTCCATGTGTAACATCCATGCACAGCAGCCCCTTCCATTCCATGTGCAGCCCCCTCTTCCATGTGTATCATCCATGTACAACAGCCCCCTCCCATTCCATGTGCAGCCCCCTCTTCCATGTGTATCATCCATGTACAACAGCCCTTTCCCATTCCATGTGCAGCCCCCTCTTCCATGTGTATCATCCATGTGCAGCAGCCCTCTCCCATTCCATGTGCAGCCCCCTCTTCCATGTGTATCATCCATGTACAGCAGCCCCCTCCCATTCCATGTGCAGCCCTTCCATGTGTATCATCCATGTACTGTAGCCCCTCCCATTCCATGTGCAGCCCCCGCTTCCATGTGTAACGTTAATGTACAGCAGCCTCCTCCCATTCCATGTGCAGCCCCTTCTTCCATGTGCAGCCTCCTCTTCCATGTGTATCATCCATGTACAGCAGCCCTCTCCCATTCCATGTTTAACCCCTTCTTCCATGTGTAACATTCATCGATGTACAGCAGCCCCCTCTTTCATTTCATGTGCAGCCTCCTCTTCCATGTGTAACATCCATTTACAGCAGCCCCTCCTATTCCATGTGCAGCCCTCTCTTCCATGTGTATCATCCATGTACTACAGCGTTCCTCTCATTCCATGTGCAGCCCCCTCTTCCATGTATAACATCCATATACAGCAGCCCCTCTCCCATTCCATGTGCAGCGCCCTCTTCCATGTGTCACATCCATGTACAGCAGCTCCCATCCATCCCATGTGCAGCGCCCTCTTCCATGTGTCACATCCATGTACAGCAGCCCCTCCTATTCCATGTGCAGCCCCCTCTTCCATGTGTATCATCCATGTACAGCAGTCCCCTCCCATTCCATGTGCAGCGCCCTCTTCCATGTGTCACATCCATGTACAGCAGCCCCCTCCCATTCCATGTGCAGCCCTCTCTTCCATGTGTGTCATCCATGTACAGCAGCCCCTCCCATTCCATGTGCAGCCCTCTCTTCCATGTGTATCATCCATGTACTGCAGCCCCTCCCATTCCATGTGCAGCCCCCTCTTCCATGTGTATCATCCATGTACAGCAGCCCCCTCCCATTCCATGTGCAGCGCCCTCTTCCATGTGTCACATCCATGTACTGTAGCCCCTCCCATTCCATGTGCAGCGCCCTCTTCCATGTGTCACATCCATGTACAGCAGCCCCCTCCCATTCCATGTGCAGCCCCCTCTTCCATGTGTATCATCCATGCACAGCAGCACCTCCTATTCCATGTGCAGCCTCCTCTTCCATGTGTATCATCCATGTACTGAAGCCCCACTCCCATTCCATGTGCAGCGCCCTCTTCCATGTGTCACATCCATGTACAGCAGCTCCCATCCATCCCATGTGCAGCCCCCTCTTCCATGTGTATCATCCATGTACAGCAGCCCCTCCCATTCCATGTGCAGCCCCCTCTTCCATGTGTATCATCCATGTACAGCAGCTCCCATCCATTCCATGTGCAGCCCCCTCTTCCATGTGTATCATCCATGTACAGCAGCCCCTCTCCTGTTCCACGGGCAGCCCCCTCTTCCATATGTAACATCCATGTACTGCAGTCCCTCCTATTTCATGTGCAGCTCCCTCTTCTATGTATAACATCAATGTACAGCAGCCCGTCTACCATTCCACATGCAGCCCCTCATCCATGTGTAACATCCATGTACTACAGCCCCTGTATTTCATGTGCTGGTAAGATGGGTTTTAAATGCCTCAATTCCCTTCAACTTATAACAAGTAGCCTATGTACTCTGCCTAGTCACATCTGAACTCTGAATTTATGCTATCTCCCCATCACCCGTAGTCTGTGCTATGTGACGTTCTAGCAAATAAGTGGTCTTATCTATTTGTCATAGCTAGCATCCCTGTGAGACCCTCCTGGAGTTGTAATTAAGGAATCTTATGACATTTATTTATGTTTGCAAAAGAATGTTTTTTCTCTTAATGTCCAGTGTATATAAGCTATGTTTTTTAAAGAGGAGCTGTCAGCCATACTATCTCAGAAAAAAAAACACATATATATAAGTAGATAAATACTTGCTCTACTTACATAACATATGTATTGCACTGTCCACATTTTGACGTTAGTGATTTTTCTACAGTAAAAAAAGAGAAAATCCTTCTTAGCATTTCCCATTTTAACTGTTGCTATTTTGAAGTCAATCCTGATGTCATTTCCTCCCTTGCTCTCCTCTGCCTGATTGTGTATGCATTGCCCGCCCTCCACTATAGAAAGTGCATTGTCTCAGCATGAGCAATATTGGCCAATCAGAGAGGAACAGAGGTGTGGGAGGGGAATACAGGAGGGAAAGAGGCTTCAGCCATTAGTTAAGTCTGAGGGGAAGTAGAGAAGCAAAAAAGGACAACCCAGCATGCTTTGCAGCTTCCTTTTTGTGTACCAAATTTTGTGTGTACCAAATAGGAGTCAGGTAAACTGGTGAATGATCCTTTATCAACAAGAAAAGTAATAGTGATTTTAACTTTTGGATTGCCTGGTTAGCATCCTTATTACTTGTTAACCAGATAAAAATAAAGAATTGATTTTTGATTTTATGCCCGACGGTTACACTTTAACATCTTGCCAATATGCAGGAACTAAACCTGAAGAAGGCGTATTAGCTGAAAGCTTACTTTTTATTTACTTCTAACTTAGCCAATAAATGGAATCATCCTGATTCAAAACTTCTTGCTGTGTAGGTAAAACATTCAACCCTGGAGTTGGACTTTAATTTGATGGGTGTATAAAAGCTTGTGATACATGCAGGTACATAAAATAGATAAATAGATATGGGAATATGTTGTGAGCAGAAAGTAGATGGATGTTTTGTGTAAGTGTCCTGGGCAACCCCCCCCCCCCCTCCCCATTCTGCCATCGCCCCATATGTCTTCCCTCATCACCTCCAAACCCTCCCGCCAATCTCTGAGGAGTCCAATAGGGACCTGCGGTTCTGCAGCATCTGGCTGGCTGCTGGGTGGCTATTCCTGATACAGAGAGTAATTTCTTCACGCTGCCACCATCTATCTTCCTGTTCTGCTTGATTGGTTTCAGTCATGCAGAAGAAATTCACTTTACACTCTGTATTGGGGTAGATTAGCAGACAATGCCGGCTGCAGAGGGGTTGGGAGAAGTGGTTTCTTCAATTTACAATCATACATTGCGCTGTTTGATAGCGGTTGCCACCATGTGATGGAAAATATGAGCAACTAGAAGAAAGGTGCGGGGGGTCAAAGAGAGCCTGTAATTGCTCCAGTGTGGCCTCCGGGATCCTCAGACTAACTGTGTGTCCCTGTGGTAATCTCATCAGCATATCCCCTGACTGTGTGTTATGTAATAACTCATACATACCTTTCTGTTTTGGCTTTTTTTTCCTTGACCACATTAAATATCTTTTCAAAGTTGCATTTATTCCCAAAGGATCAGAACTCTTCCACAACAAGACACAGAATTATATATTGCACTTTTCTCCTGGTGGACTGAAACTGCCAGAGCTGCAACCACTAGGGCATGCTCTATAGATGGTAGCAGTGTTAGTCAGTCTTGTCCAAGGACTCCTCACTTAATAGGTGCTGGCCTACTCAATCAGAAGAGCCGAGATTCAAACCCTGGTCCCCTGTGTCAGAGGCAGAGCTCTTAACCAAGCCACAATAAAACTTCTCATAAATTACTTATTTATCACCTACCTAGCCCTCTTCCAATGCACACCAAATAAAAATTAAAACATCATATACTGGTGCTATGTATGAACAGATACTGGTGCTGTACTGTATGTGGTACACACTATATAACAGTATATAGGCAATTGACTGATTGGATTGGTCAACTCTCCCTAAGCGGATTGCGCAGTTCTCCTGGTCTCCTTGTTTATCAGAGTTGTATGGTAGAATAGATTGCACTGTGCCCATAAAACACTCCTCTTTCACCCTTCTGGCCCACCCTTGTATCCTATTTACCTCCTTCTCTGCCTCTCAGATCTCACACATGTGCACCTGCACCGCTTTACTATTATGTCAGTGCATGTGGACCTTGTTGCATTGTGGGAAATGTAGGCTTTTTCCAACTGCTAAGCAAGCATCATCTCCCTCTATGCATAGAACTTTCAGTAACGACTATTCCGTTGTATTCCGTACAGATCACCAGAACTAAACATGTCACCACCATTGATGATTTTCAGAGCTGCTCGAATCCGGAATCGGGAGACATCCGGATAGTGCGGGGTTGGCGGGGGGTCAATCTTACCTGTCTGATGTCTTCCTTGTCCGTCCCTCGGCGCCTCCAACGATGCGTTCCACGCGGCGGTCACGTGAGTACAAACATTTCCTCCTTCTGGGTTGAAGGGGGAGGTGTTTGTAATCACGTGACGCGCGTGGAGCGCATCGTAGGAGGCAGTTAAGATTGACACCGTCCACCCCGCAAAGGTTTACTGGGAGATATCCGGATAGCAACTATCCGGTTATCTACCAGTTCTGGATTTTAGCAGCTCTAATGATTTTCAGCATGTAAATCAGGGAGAGGAAAGATTTCACAATGGGCAAGCAATAATAATGAAGTAAAAAATAATATTGTAAAAAATAAGCAATTGTATTCATTATGATATTGTCACTACAGTTCCTCTTTAAAGTGGAGCTGAACTCTTGCACAGCACAGACGGAACACTTAGAGAAATGCACCCTGTATGTATTTAGGGAGTTTAGCCTGTCTTATTCCCCCTTATCTATGGCTAATCACAACTGTAATTTGACCTCTTAGCTGTGTCAACTGGCTGCCTCAGCAGAGCAGCTGATTTGTAAACACAGGATGTTGATTGACCCTATGTCTGCTTCCATGAAAGCAGGAAGTAGACACACTGAAGATTTATTGCAGGATTTTTATCAGCAGTATCAGCTGATCAGGTCCGCTTTATTATGCTTTTTACTTATGCAATGAAAATATATACATTTATATACAGCCCCTATGAAGTGAATCAGTGGTGAGGTAGTCATGCGGCTTTCCAAACTCCACAGAGACTCACAGAGGCGTATGAAGTATATTGAGTGCATCATCCTCGGTTCAGCTATCTTGTGGGGTGGGGGGGGGGGGGGAGACTGGGAGTTTGTGTGAGTTCCTTTATTCACGGGGGGACTTTATCTCATCCCTTCTCCCCTGTGTAGCCTGCAAATACCTGCTGCACATGAATAATTCTTCACTGATACCAGTAATACAAAGGAGACGCAGAGACAGCCGGCACAGAGAGGATGCTGGGAATGGAGCCAGTGTTGTATTATTATTACATACAGGGCTCCACACAACATATTTAAATTTGAAAGACAAGTGACTTAGACTGATCATATCTTGCTTGAAATGCTGATGGAGTTGCAGGCCGTCCCCTGAATGTCACAGTCACCCCGTGGACCAAGGAGAAGGCAAACAGCCCCTGAAACACTAAGCTCGCCTCTCTAGTCTATGTTATTGAGGTACATTATTAATAATAATACTTTGGTAGCGTTTTTCTCCCTGGGGACTCACATCGCTGTGACCTGCGTTCTGCAGTCTCAAAGGTTCGGGAGAAGAGGTGGGTTTTCAGCCTTTTCTTAAAGAGAATTTGTACTCTAAAATTCTTACAATAAAAAGCATACCATTCTATTCATTATGTTCTCCTGGGCCCCTCTGTGCTGTTTCTGCCTCTCTCAGTCCCTGCTGCAATCCTGGCTTGTAATTGCCAGTTTTAAGCAGTGTTGTTAGCAGACATGGCTGCTAACCAGAGTGTGATAGGCTGAGAGGAGAGCTTGGAGAGGGTGTGTAAAGCTTCTGCCTATCACAAGCAGTGCTGCACATTCCACACATTCCAGTCTGAGCCCGACAGAGCCGACAGAGGAAAGAAGGTAAGATTTATTACAGAGACAGTGCAACTAGAAAAGGCTGCAGTAAACCAGACCACATTAGAACAGGCACAGGAACTTATAGGATAGAAGAAATAAGGCTCAGCATTTTGTTACAGAGTCTCTTTAAAGCTGTCCAGAGAAGGCGCCTCTTGCACTGACTGTGGAAGTGAGTTCCATAGAGTCTGGGCTGCATTGGAAAAGGGCCTGAGTACCAAATGTTTTTAAGTAGCAGGGACAGTCATACTATCCCAGGGAAACATATATAAGTAGATAAATACTTGTTCTACTTATTTAACAGGTGTATTGTACTGTCCACATTTAGATTTTTGTGATTTCTACACAGTAAATAAAGAGGAAACTGAGCCAGACATTTTCCATCTTTACTGAAGACTGACTGAAGCCAATCCTGATGTCATTTCCTCCCACCCAAAAACTATTGTTTTCCTCTGCCTGAAATGATGCCTATGTTACGGCCAGAACCCAAAGTCTGGCCACTTCGGGTTCTGGCCGGGGCAAAACTAGAGGTGGCCGTCTCAGGCCCCCTGCACACTGCAAATCCGATTTTCTCTGTATGCTATCAAAAGAAAAATGCAGAAAAAACGCAGCATGCAGTACCGATTAAAAATCGGAATCGCATGTGAAAATCGATTAAAAATCGCATGTAGTGTGCAAGGGAGCTCACTGCGGCCAATGTGAGAAATAAATTAAGATTTCCTGGATTCCCTGCGAGAATGTGACAAATGAAGCTGACTCCTCAGCGCTGGCTCCTCCACACACAGTGCTGCCAGAGTCGTCCATGGTGGCAGGGAAGCAGAGTGGGAAGGCTGCAGACATTGCTTCTGCCAGCACCCGCTGTGCAGGAGCAAACGGCAGGATTCCCTGCCACCACGATCGACTCTGGGACACACACTTGTCTCTCTCTGGCTGCCAGAGCAGAATAGGAGGCGGGGCAGGGGGAGGAGCCAGAGCCGAGGAGCCGGCTTCATTTGTCACATTGCAGCCGGGAATCCAGGAAATCTTAATTCAATTCTGACATTGGCTGCAGTGAGACGGCCACTTCTAGTTTTGCCCGTCCAGAACCCGAAGTGGCTAGACTTCGGGTTCTGGCCGTAACATATGCATTGCCCAGCCTTCCTCCCCACTGAGCTCTGTACTAGGAACTGCACTGTCATATCTAGCTTGCTTTGTAAATACATGTAAGCACAGCATAGATTGTATTTCAGCAGCTTCTACAGAGGAGTGAGGTGTATTTCCCTTCTCAGCCTCGTGTCACACTGAGCTGCTATCAGCCAATCAGTGAGGAGCAGGAATGTGGGAGGGGCCATGACAAGCTTCCTTCTCCTCGGCAATGTACCTAATAGCACCAAGCTGGCTGAGATAAGATTTATTACAGCAGACACATTTATGATTATATTGGAATGCTTGCCATGCAGAATCAGGTTGTAGATTGCATAATAAACACAAAGCAGTGGGTAAATGGAATTTGGTATTATGACAATCCTACTTTCAGATTAAAGAGGAACTCTAGTGAAAATCATGTAATAAAAAAGTGCTTCATTTTTACAATAATTATGTATAAATGATTTAGTCAGTGTTTGCCCATTGTAAAACTTTTAAATCCCTGATTTACATTCTGACATTTATTACATGGTGACATTTTTACTGCTGGCAGATGATGTAGCTGCTGCTTGCTGTTTTGGCAGTTGGAAACAGCTGTAAACAGCTATTTCCCACAATGCAGCAAGGTTCACAGACAGGAAACTGCCAGGAGTACCACGGCCCTCAGAGGTTCTTGTGGGAGGGGTTTCACCACAATATCAGCCATACAGAGCCCCCTGATGGTCTGTTTGTTAAAAGGAATAGATTTCTTATGTAAAAGGGGGTATCAGCTACTGATTGGGATAAAGTTCAATTCTTGGTTGGAGTTTCACTTTGAGGCCTGTTGCACATCAAAACCCGCTAGCAGATCCGCAAAATGCTAGCAGATTTTGAAACGCTTTTTCTTCTTTTTCTGTAGCGTTTCAGCTAGCATTTTTCCTATACTTTACATTGGAGGCAGAAACGCCTCCGCAATCCAAAAAATGCCTCACCCCGGGAGTATGCGTTTCAGCAAAACGCCTCCCGCTCTGGTGTGAACCACCCCATTGAGTTACATTGACCAAGCGTATCCGCAGCCGCAAGTGGCTGCAAAAACGCCGAGAAACCCGCTCGGTGTGCACCAGCCCTAAGATGGTTGTGTGCAGTTTTGGATAACTTCCCTGATCAACACAAAACAATCTAGTTGTTGTTACACATCCAGCAGACTGTCATTTATTCATTCTTTCCTATTTCATCTGTTTCATTATAATCCATTCCAACCAGTCAGTATTTGAGCTTGTGCAGCGACCCGTGAAAAATTATCTGGGAAAGCAAAACAGATTAAAAATGAATTACGGAAGTAAAATGAATAAAAATGAAAGCGTTGATGAAGAAGAGCCGATTTGTTGCATGCATATTATTGTTGAGGGATTTATTGAAGGGATTAAAATAGTCAATAAACTAGAGTCCGATATCCTGAACTTCCTGATGTGTCTCTCTTATTGAAAAAGGTGTCAGATACAGGTGAATTACTAATAAGATATGGCAGCCTATTCTCCGAGCAGCAGGGCTATCTGCCAGGCACACAGAATAACGCGGACAATAGAGTGTGCGGAGCTCCTGGGATGCAGCCCGGATCCTGAAACTTCGCCAGTCCACCAGATTCTAACACATTATCCAGCTTAAATTAATCTTCTTCAAGGGCAATTAAAGCACTATCAGTAACGTGTCTCCACAGCTGGCTGAAGCCTCTGTAGTATTACACTTCAGTAAGGAAAAAAGACCCTTTGTTGGCAATATCCACCGAAAACAGGAAATATTATTTATTTAGTCCAGCAGGAATGTATTCAGAATGGTTAAAGTACATCTGTCACTCACAAAAATTATTGCTATTCAGTAATAATCAGACTGGTATATGATTGAGGCTGCTTTCACAGTGGGACGCTACAGGCGCACGTTAGAGCAGCCTGTAACGCACCCCAACGCACAGCAATGAAAAATCAATGGGCTGTTCACAGTGCCCACGTTGCGTTACATTGTAACGCAGCATGTCTACATAACGTACTGCATGCAGTACTTTACACGTGGCTAAGCCGCGTTAGACTGCACATGCTCAGTAGTTTTTTTTTTTTTTTTTCATTTTATGGGCGGAGAGAAGGCGGAGAGAGGCCTTTACGTAGCCAGGCACATGTGTTTACATCCTGGAGCGGCCGCGGATTGGCTGGCGGTACCACGTGATGCGGAGAGCTCTGCTCACGTGGTCTCTGCAGTGCCTCCGACAGAGCAGGCACACCAAGAGCTGCTTTTAACGCGGCTCTTGGTAGCGTCCTGCTCCAACACCACAAGGCGTTGCGTTAGGGGCACGTTATGTGCCCTATAACGTCCCCTAAACGCAACGTCCAGGTGTGTAACTAGCCTTAATGATCTTCAACCTCCCTCCCAGGAAGTAGACACACTGCAGATTTATTGCAGGACCTGTATCAGCTGTAACAAAGAATAGTTTTTCTTTATTCTGCTATTGCGTATCTTTTAGGGCAGAGAGGCAATTCTGAGTTCAGGTCCGCTTTAACTATTTGAGACTGAATGGACTGCAGCATGCCCGACTCCTCTATTCTCGACTGCCACTCAAAGCTTGTCCTATGATCTTTTTTTGGTTTGTTCTAATTTAAATGATTCCAAGTAGAGTTGGGCCGAACGGTTCGCCGGCGAACGTGGTTCGCGCGAACGTAGGTGGTTCGCGTGCGGGTACCGCACACGAACCTTTTGCGGAAGAAGTTCGGTTCGCCCCATAATGCACTAAGGGTCAACTTTGACCCTCTACATCACAGTCAGCAGGCCCAGTGTAGCCAATTAGGCTACACTAGCCCCTGGAGCCCCACCCCCCCTTATATAAGGCAGGCAGCGGCGGCCATTACGGCCACTCGTGTGCCTGCATTAGTGAGAGTAGGGCGAGCTGCTGCAGTCTCTCATATAGGGAAAGATTAGTTAGGCTTAACTTCTTCCTGGCTGCATACCTGTTCTGTTCAGTGAGCCCTCAGCCCACTGCATACCTGTACTGTGATCCTGCCACTGCATACCTGTTCAGTGATCCTGCCACTGCATACCTGTTCTGTTCAGTGAGCCCTCAGCCCACTGCATACCTGTACTGTGATCCTGCCACTCCATACCTGTTCAGTGATCCTGCCACTGCATACCTGTTCTGTTCAGTGAGCCCTCAGCCCACTGCATACCTGTACTGTGATCCTGCCACTCCATACCTGTTCAGTGATCCTGCCACTGCATACCTGTTCAGTGATCCTGCCACTGCATACCTGTTCTGTGAACCCGCCACTGTATACCTGTTCTGTTCAGTGGACCCGCCACTGTATACCTGTTCTGTGAACCCGCCACTGTATACCTGTTCTGTTCAGTGGACCCGCCACTGTATACCTGTTCTGTTCAGTGGACCCGCCACTGTATACCTGTTCTGTTCAGTGGACCCGCCACTGTATACCTGTTCAGTGAACCCGCCACTGCATACCTGTTGTGTTCAGTGAACCTGCCACTGCATACCTGTTCTGTGAACCCGCCACTGTATACCTGTTCTGTTCAGTGGACCCGCCACTGTATACCTGTTCAGTGAACCCGCCACTGTATACCTGTTCTGTTCAGTGGACCCGCCACTGTATACCTGTTTAGTGAACACGCCACTGCATACCTATTGTGTTCAGTGATCCTGCCACTGCATACCTGTTCTGTGAACCCGCCACTGTATACCTGTTCTGTTCAGTGGACCCGCCACTGTATACCTGTTCTGTGAACCCGCCACTGTATACCTGTTCTGTTCAGTGGACCCGCCACTGTATACCTGTTCTGTTCAGTGGACCCGCCACTGTATACCTGTTTAGTGAACACGCCACTGCATACCTATTGTGTTCAGTGATCCTGCCACTGCATACCTGTTCTGTGAACCCGCCACTGTATACCTGTTCTGTTCAGTGGACCCGCCACTGTATACCTGTTCAGTGAACCCGCCACTGCATACCTGTTGTGTTCAGTGAACCTGCCACTGTATACCTGTACTGTTCAGTGAACCCACCGCATCAGTGCGCATACCTGTGCAGTTAAGTGAACCCACCTACCTACGTGAGTGCACGCAGTGTGATATACCACTCCGTGCATACCCGATATGGACAAAACAGGTAGAGGAAGAGGAAGAGGTAGTGGCAGAGGCAGAGGAAGGCCACCCGGCAGGTCTGCGCGAGGTCGTGTAAATGTAATTTCGTGTGGACCTGGCCCACAGTACAGTGCTCGGAAGAAGGCACGTCCCATCACCTCCCAAGATTGTCAGGACGTGGTTGAGTATTTAGCGACACAGAACACCTCATCTTGCTCAGCCACCAGCGCTACTACTAGCACCACTTCCGCTGCATTTGACACTTCGCAAGAATTATTTAGTGTTGAAATCACTGATGCACAGCCATTGTTGTTACAGCCAGATGAATTTTCACCAGCTAATATGTC
The DNA here is from genome assembly GCF_040937935.1 of Hyperolius riggenbachi. Taxonomy (NCBI): domain Eukaryota; kingdom Metazoa; phylum Chordata; class Amphibia; order Anura; family Hyperoliidae; genus Hyperolius; species Hyperolius riggenbachi. Next base: position 58,666,530 of record NC_090649.1, on the reverse strand, counting down.
TGAGTTACGCGGCAACACTATGGATGTAACGTGTCAGGAGGATGAAGGACCTACTGATGGTGCAAGTTTGGATTTGTCTGAGGCAAGCGAAGCTGGGCAGGATGACTACGATGATGACGGTAATAGGGATCCTCTGTATGTTCCCAATAGAGGAGATGAAGAGGGGGACAGTTCAGAGGGGGAGTCAGAGAGTAGTAGGAGGAGAGAAGTTGCTGAAAGAAGCTGGGGCAGCTCTTCGTCAGAAACAGCTGGTGGCAGAGTCCGGCACCATGTATCGCCACCTATGTACAGCCAGCCAACTTGCCCTTCAGCATCAGCTGCTGAGGTCCCCATAGTGCCCACATCCCAATTCCCAGGGTGGCTCAGCGGTGTGGAAATTTTTTAATGTGTGTGCCTCAGATCGGACCAAAGCCATCTGTTCGCTCTGCCAACAAAAATTGAGCCGTGGAAAGGCCAACACTCACGTAGGGACAAGTGCCTTACGAAGGCACCTGGAGAAAAGGCACAAACAGCAATGGGATGGCCACCTGAGCAAAAGCAGCAGCAGCACACAAAAGAAAAGTCACCCTCCTTCTCCTCTTCCTCCTTCAGGTGCATCATCTGCTTCTGCCGCTTTCTCCCTTCCACCTTCACAGGCACCCTCCTCCACTCCGCCTCTGCCCTTGAGCGCTTCCTGCTCCTCTGCCCACAGCAGCAGTCAGGTGTCCGTGAAGGAAATGTTTGAGCGGAAGAAGCCAATTTCGGCCAGTCACCCCCTTGCCCGGCGTCTGACAGCTGGCGTGGCGGAACTGTTAGCTCGCCAGCTGTTACCATACCGGCTGGTGGACTCTGAGGCCTTCCGTAAATTTGTGGCCATCGGAACACCGCAGTGGAAGATGCCAGGCCGCACTTATTTTTCGAGAAAGGCCATACCCCAACTGCACCGTGAAGTTGAGAGGCAAGTGGTGTCATCTCTTGCGAAGAGCGTTGGGTCAAGGGTACACCTGACCACGGATGGCTGGTCTGCCAAGCACGGGCAGGGCCGCTACATTACCTACACAGCCCATTGGGTGAACCTGGTGGTGAACGATGGCAAGCAGAAAGCGGCGGACCAAATTGTGACACCTCCACGGCTTGCAGGCAGGCCTCCTGCCACCTCCTCTCCTCCTGCTACATGCTCTTCGCTGTCCTCCTCCTCCTCCTTGGCTGAGTGGCAGTTCTCCTCTCCAGCTACACAGCCCCAGCTCCGCAGGGCCTATGCTGCATGCCAGGTACGACGGTGTCACGCCATCTTAGACATGGCTTGTCTCAAAGCGGAGAGTCACACTGGAGCAGCTCTCCTGGCTGCTCTTAAGAAACAGGTGGATGAGTGGCTGACCCCGCACCACCTGGAGATAGGCAACGTGGTGTGCGACAATGGCAGCAATCTGCTTGCCGCTTTGCATATGGGGAAGCTGACACACATACCCTGCATGGCACATGTCATGAATCTAGTGGTTCAAAGATTTGTGGCAAAGTACCCTGGCTTAGCGGATGTCCTGAAGCAGGCCAGGAAGTTCTGTGGGCATTTGAGGCGCTCTTACACAGCCATGGCACGATTTGCAGAAATTCAGCGTAAAAACAACATGCCGGTGAGACGCCTCATTTGCGATAGCCCCACTCGCTGGAACTCGACCCTGCTCATGTTCTCCCGCCTGCTAGAACAGAAGAAAGCCGTCACCCAGTACCTCTACAACTGGAGTAGAACGAAACAGTCTGGGAAGATGGGGATGTTCTGGCCCGACAACTGGACACTGATGAAAAATGCATGCAGGCTCATGCGGCCGTTTGAGGAGGTGACCAACCTGGTGAGCCGCAGTGAGGGCACCATCAGCGACTTAATTCCCTACGCGTACTTCTTGGAGCGTGCTGTGCGTAGAGTGGCGGATGAAGCTGTGAATGAGCGTGACCAGAAACCGTTACGGCAGGAACAGGCATGGGACCAATTTTCATCAGACCCAGCTGTTTCCTCAACACCTGCGGCAGCACAGAGGGGGGAGGAGGAGGAAGAAGAGAGGTCGTGTGCAGAAGACGAGTCAGACTCAGAGGATGATGAGCAAGGTGTTTCTTTGGGGGAGGAGGAGGAGGAGGAGGAGGGGACAGCGGCAGGAGAACAACCGCAGCAGGCGTCGCAGGGGGCTTGTGCTGCTCAACCTTCCCGTGGTATTGTTCGCGGCTGGGGGGAGGAGGTTGACTTACCTGACGTCACTGAGGAAGAGCAAGAGGAGATGGAGGGTACTGGATCCGACTTTGTGCAGATGTCGTCTTTTATGCTGTCCTGCCTGTTGAGGGACCCCCGTATAAAAAACCTCAAGGGGAATGAGCTGTACTGGGTGGCCACACTACTAGACCCTCGGTACAGGCACAAAGTGGCGGACCTGTTACCAACTCACCGGAAGGTGGAAAGGATGCAGCACATGCAGAACCAGCTGTCAACTATGCTTTACAATGCCTTTAAGGGTGATGTGACAGCACAACGCCAGCAAGGTACCACTGCCACTAATCCTCCTCCCGTGTCCACGCAGTCAAAGACAGGACGCTCCAGCGATCTCATGGTGATGTCGGACATGCGGACGTTCTTTAGTCCAACGCCTCGCCGTAGCCCTTCCGGATCCACCCTCCACCAACGCCTCGACCGGCAGGTAGCCGACTACCTGGCCTTAAGTGTGGATGTAGACACTGCTGTGAACAGCGATGAGGAACCCTTGAACTACTGGGTGCGCAGGCTTGACCTGTGGCCAGAGCTGTCCCAATTTGCCATCCAACTTCTCTCCTGCCCTGCCGCAAGCGTCCTCTCAGAAAGGACCTTCAGCGCAGCTGGAGGCATTGTCACAGAGAAGAGAAGTCGCCTAAGTCACAAAAGTGTTAAGTACCTCACCTTTATCAAAATGAATGAGGCATGGATCCCGGAGGGCTGCTGCCCGCCCCAAGACTAAGTCAGTCCCCGCACACACAGCATCTCTGCCTGCACGCCGTGTGACTGGCTGCCTGGCCTGCCCCAAAAAGACTAAGTCGCTCCCAGTCCCTCCACACAGCATGTCTGCCTGCAGGCCGCTTCACTACCTTCTCCGCCACCACCAACAGGGTCCGGGACTCCAGGCGGATTGCTGAATTTTTTAGGCCGCTGCTAGCAGCGGCCGCTGTAATAATTTTTATGGTGCGTGTACATGACTGCCTAATTTTTCTGGCTGCACTGAGGGCAGCTGCAACAACAAAAGAAAAGGCATGTACATGCGCCCATTCCCCTTCGTGATCATTACCTTGCCGTGGTGAAGGGGCTTGCGTATCACAATGAAGCAATGACCGGCGCCTAGATGAGTGTCTCGGGGGGCACACAAAAGATAATAAGGTCGTTGCTTCATTGTGGTCAGACCAAATTTGATCAGCTGGACAGTCACTGTTCTGTCATTCAGCTACATCAGCCAGGCCGACCATATGGGCTGTAAAGCCACCAAAACCTGCACTCTCGCCATGGTGCGCACCAGTCCAGCACGGCCGTCACTAGTACAAACAGCTGTTTGCGGTGCGTTACACGGTGAGTTTGGTGTGTCAGTGTGAAGCAGTACCTTAATTACACTACCTGATTGATGTATACACATGCAAGATGTTTTAAAGCACTTTAGGCCTGTCATTTAGCATTCAATGTGATTTCTGCCCTTAAAACGCTGCTTTGCGTCAAATCCAGATTTTTCCCGGGGACTTTTGGCGTGTATCCCACTCCGCCATGCCCCCCTCCAGGTGTTAGACCCCTTGAAACATCTTTTCCATCACTTTTGTGGCCAGCATAATTATTTTTTTTTTCAAAGTTCGCATCCCCATTGAAGTCTATTGCGGTTCGCGAACTTTAACGCGAACCGAACGTTCCGCGAAAGTTCGCGAACCCGGTTTGCGAACCTAAAATCGGAGGTTCGGCCCAACTCTAATTCCAAGTGGATTTTGCATAAACCCAAATGCATTTTGCATAAACTCAAGTTCACTGTTGCCCGCAGATTCTACCTTCTATGCTATTTACAAAAAGTCAAATTAATGTAAGTTCTCCAGATGTAATTTGTCATCTAGCTAGCAAACGGCATGGGTTGGAGTATTTTTTTTCAGGGGGATATGTTTGGAGATTTAACTACTTAAGGACTTAAGGACCGTGCTGATCGAAATATACGCCCTGTTTTGATGGCTATCTGGCTGGCAGGGCGCAGATTTCAATCAACCGACGCCACGCGTTCTCGCCGCTCCCGACGATCTCGCCGCTGTTTCCCCACCACAGCTCACTTACTCTGCCGTCTCTATGACGGCAGAGCACTGTGAGCAGGTCAGGAGCCGATTTCATTGGCTCCTGGCCATGTCTATCAACGTAAGCCTCTCCCATTGGCTTACATTGATAGGCAGGGTCAGCAGCCAATGAAAGCGGCAGTGCGGCAGTGATGGTCAGCGATTCGTCAGTATTCCGTCTTTTCTTGTATCAGCAGTCTCTGGTCCTTAAAGAGACTCCGTAACAAAAATTGCATCCTGTTTTTTATCATCCTACAAGTTCAAAGAGCTATTCTAATGTGTTCTAGCTTACTGCAGCACTTTGTACTATCACTGTCTCTGTAATAAATCAATGTATCTTTCCCCTGTCAGACTTGTCGGCCTGTGTCTGGAAGGCTGCCAAGTTCTTCAGTGTTGTGGCTCTGCTATGAACTCCCCCTTCCAGGCCCCTCTATGCACACTGCCTGTGTGTTATTTAGGATTAGAGCAGCTTCTCTCTTCTCTCTTATCTTTTACAAGCTGGATAAATCGTCCTCTGAGCTGGCTGGGCTTTCACATACTGAAGAATTACAGACAAGGGCAAAGCTGTTTGCAGGAAGAAAAGAGCAGCCTGAAACTTCAGTGCATTAGAACTGCAGGGGGAAAGAAACACACAAATGATCTCTTGAGATTCAAAAGGAAGGGTGTATACAGCCTGCTTGTGTATGGATGTATTTTCTATGTGTGGACATACTGTACATCAACCTACTTCCTGTTTTGGTGGCCATTTTGTTTGTTTATAAACAAACTTTTGAAAACTGCTTTTAACCACTTTTAATGCGTCGAGGAGCGGCGAAATTGTGTCAGAGGGTAATAGGAGCATGGCCGGCCTTTGACCTGAGCGACCAGAGCGGTCGCTCAGGGCGCCGGCTTCCAGGGGGGCGCTCCTGCCGTTCTGGCGAAAATGTACTTGGCTGCGGGCTCTGGCAGGTCCATCTTCCGTGGTAGCTCCGCCCAAGTTCGTACTGACCCACTGGGTCAGTGTTCTCAATACTGAGCTGCTGATTAGCAGAAGGACCAGTGCCCCACCTACCCCTCCTCCTGCTTCCTCCCCCCTTGATGTTTCTTCAGCTGTGTGTCAGTGTTCAGCAGCAGCTGTGGCGCGAAATTTGTACTAAGAGGAGTGAGGAGCAGTGGAGGGAGACGAGCACTGGGAGCTGTACATGGAGGAGAGGAAGATCAGAGACACAACCAGACCCAGCCAGCAGCTGTACACGGAGGGGGAGATCGGAGACAGAGATAACATCTACATAGCCTGCAAGCCGTACATGGAGGTGGGAGCTGAGACACAGCCAGACTGAGGCACACCAGAGAGATGATATTCTGGCTTCTTATTTTTGACATTTGATCTCTATTCTAGTGTCCATCTCTGTCTCTATCCTGTGTCCACCCTCTCTCCCTGTGCATCTCTTTGTGTGACTACTCTCCTGGCATCCTATTGTGCCCACCTTCCTTGCATGCTGCGCTGTGCTCACCTTCCTACCTTCCTTACGCCCCCTGTGCCCACCTTCCTTGCATGCTGTGCTTACCTTCCATGCAGCCCCCCTGTGCCCACCTTCCATGCATGCTGTGCCCACCTTCCATGCAGCCCCCCTGTGCCCACCTTCCATGCAGCCCCCCTGTGCCCACCTTCCATGCAGCCCCCTCTGTGCCCACCTTCCATGCAGCCCCCCTGTGCCCACCTTCCATGCAGCCCCCCTGTGCCCACCTTCCATGCAGCCCCTCTGTGCCCACCTTCCATGCAGCCCCCCTGTGCTCACCTTCCATGCGTCTCCTGTGTCACCTTCCCCATGCGTCCCCCTGTGCCCACCTTCCATGCTCCCCCCCCTCCCCCCCGCCCACCTTCTTTGCCTCAGTCTACTTGCAACCCTCTTATGTCCTACCACATTATTATTATTATTCATTTATATAACACTGACATGATCTTCTGCAGCACTCTACAGAGTACAGTCATGTCATGGACTGTCTTCAGAGGAGCCCACAGTCTAATCCTACCATTTATTTTATTACAAATTTTTTTATTTACTGCTGACATCTTCGGCAGCACTGTACAGAGTGCATAGTCTTGTCACTAACTCCCTCAGAGGAGCTCACAATCTAATCCCTACCATAGTCCTACTATGTCTGTATCAGTGTAGTGTATGTATTCCTGTCTAGGGCCAATTTAGGGGAAAGCTAATTAACTTATCTGTATGTTTTTGGGATGCAGGAGGAATCCAGAGTGCCTAGAGGAAACCCACACAGACAGCCGGGGGGCATACAAACTCCATGCAGATGTTGGCCTGGCTGGGATTTGAATCAGGGACCCAGCGCTGCAAGGCGAGAGTGCTAACCACTACGCGGCCGTGCTGTTCTAACATAGTCATAGCCCAATGTGCTACCATTTATTATTTATTTACACAGCACTGGCATCTTCTGCAGCACTTTACGGAGTACAAAGTCATGTCACTGTCCTAAGAGGAGCTCACAATCTAATCCTACCATAGTCATAGTCTAATGTCCTACCATATTATTATTATGTATTTATATAGCACTGACATCTTCTGCAGCACATTACAGAGTACATAGTCATGTCACTGACTGTCCTCAGAGAAACTCACAAGCTAATCCTACCATAGTCTTGGATCTGCCTATATACACTAAAAGAGGATCTGCATGCCTAGCCTATACATACACTAAAGGGGGGAATATGCCTTTATATAATAAAGGGGGGATCGTAGGTGTGTGTGAGCGCGCTTGTAGAGGATGGGGGGGCACCAAAATCAGGTTTCGCTCAGGGCGCTGTGAAACCTAAGGCCGGCCCTGAATAGGAGATGTCCCCTAACGCACAGGTATGTTTACTTTTGTGCGATTTTAACAATACAGATTCTCTTTAAGGGGGCAGAGACCGCTGGTACTTAAGTGGTTAAGGAGGAACTCTACTTATGTTTGGAAATTTAGGGGGCGGGGGGGATTTTTTCTGCTTAATCATATTTGATGACTTTAGGTGGGTCCCTGCCAAATTATGATTTTTCGGATCTCTTGCTAATTATGATTTTGGGGGACCGTGTCTATTTGTGTGAAATCTGGCTTAATTATGTTTGAAGGGGCAAGCTACTTAACTATGGTTTTCTTTACCGACCTACAACAAGAGGGGCTACAGCAAAACCTCCTCTGATGAGGGGTCCAGCTATACGGTATAAAATTGTAACCTCCCACATCCAGACGCCCACCTTTCAGGAACCTTGTTCTGCCACTTTCTGCCTGCTGGTGGCAGCATGGATCGGGACTTTCATAGACTTTAAAGGGAACCAGAGACGAAGCACCCTTGTGTATTTTACCATAGAAATCAGTGGGAACATTAGAGAAAACATTTACCATGCTCTCTGTTCCATCCTCACTGCTAAAAGTGTCTGTTATCTAGCTGAGATAAGAATCCTGGACTGAGCATTGATTCTGGCTTTGCTATAATGACTCAGCTATAATGATTCCTGAGCAAAGCCAGCAGGGGGCAGGCTTGGACTTGAAGACAGCAAAGAACACAGTCTCAGCTATAATTATTCTGTAGCAAAGCCAGACCGACTGCTTAGTCGGGATTCTTATCTTAGAGGTGATAACAGGCAAATTAAACAGAGAACAATGTAACAAAGAGCAGATTAGGTGTTTACTGTCATGTTCCCACTGATTTATAAGGTAAAATACATGAGGTTGCTTCATCTCTGGTTCTCTTTAATATCCTCTGCAAAGTTTGCTCTCTACTGACAATGCATTTCAATCATGCAACAGATGGTGGTGCTTGGATAACCCCAATCACGAATTGGAGTGATCATGAATTTGACTCGGCCCACTTACGAATTGACTCATGATAACAATTAGAAACTGCATGTAATCAGGAATCGCGAGTCGTAATTTGTGATTAAAAAAAGCCACCGATTTTAACAGTTAATAGCAAAGCCCCCTTACATGCTAGAAACACCAAATTGGCCAGATATGTTAAGAAGAACAGTGGGAACAAGTGGGATCGAGAGCCGATTACGATTGCCAATAACGACCTCGTGATCGGCAAAAAGACTCGTGATCACGAATAACTCTTGATCACAAGGTCGTGATGAACACCCCTGGCTATTAGGCCCAGTGCACACCAAAGCCGCTAGCAGATCTGCAAAACGCTATCGGTTTTGGGTACAGTTTTCAGAGCGATTCTAGGCATGTCTAGAGCGGATTTCTAAACATGCCTATCGGTTTTGGGTGCGTTTTTGTGTAGCAGATTACACATATTGTTACAGTAAAAGCTGTACTGAACAGCTTCTGTAACAAAAATGCCTAGAAAACCGCTCTGATGTAGCGTTTTTCAGAGCGGTTTGTGCTTTTCCTATCCTTTACATTGAGGCAGAAACGCTTCTGCAAACATTCAGCTGGAGGCATGCTTGCGGTTTGCTACAATCCTCAAACCGCCGGTGTGCACCATCTCATTGAGATACATTAGCCGAGCGGTTTGACAGGCAGATGCAGCCGGCGGATCGCATCAAAAACCGCTCGGTGTGCACTGGGCCATACTGATTGCTGCTGCCTGTGTGGATGCAGGGGTGTAACTAGAGGAGAGTAACCCCTGTGATCTCAGGGGTGTAACTAGAGGGGAGTGGCCCCTGTGATCTCAGGGGTGTAACTAGAGGGGAGTGGCCACTGTGATCTCAGGGGTGTAACTAGAGGGGAGTGGCCCCTGTGACCACAGGGGTGCCGAGAGCTGTGGGGGGCCCCATCTTCTAACCTTCCCTTCCTCTGATACAGGGGACTATACTTCACATCAGGAGGTTTTGTGGCTACACTTGTTATGGGTGTGAAGATCATGTCCATACTTGTTTTATGACCCTTGTGAGATGGGCCCCAAAGCCGTGAAGGTCACCAAGGGGAGACAAGGAAAGGGGTGAGAACATTGAGGTGATACCATCAAAGTTTTGCAGGGAAGGGGGAACATGAATGCTAGTTATCCCACTCTGTGGATGCCTAGAAACATGCATTGAAGTATCTACAGTGGGCACATATTGATGATGGCCTGACCATGCGCATGATCAATTGCACACAATGGGCTTGAGTCACAAAAGGGTGCTAACTTAGTTAGCACGCCTAAAAGCCCCTTAGCACGCCTAAATCCCTTTAGGACACGCAAAGTTTCGCACACTAAGTTAGCGCGCGCAAAGTTTAGCATTGTGTGGTACACGCAGAACGTCACACCAGGAGCGATCAAACCGTCGCATCGGGTGCGTCTAAAACGTCGCACAGGGTGCGCGCAAAACATCGCAAAGGTCACACCAGGTGCGCCCAAAACGTCGTTTCAGGCGCACCTGGTGCAACATTTTAGGAGCACCCGGTGCAACGTTTTGATCCCACCCGGTGCAACGTTTTGCGCGCGCCGCTCAGCGCTAAACTTTACATGTGATCAATAAAAGTTTTGGCCGTGCTAACTGCTTAGCACCCTAGTTAGCACACCCAAAGCTTTAGGCGTGCTAACTGAGTTAGCACCCTTTTGAGAATCGAACCCAATATGGTGAAAATCTCTGATTAACTCTTTGAAGTACCTCAGTCCTTCAGAGGATCTTCCAACCCTAGTTCATGCCTTCATCACATCACGGCTGGACTACTGCAATGCCCGCTATGCAGGCCTCTCAAAACTAAGACCTGCACCGCCTTCAGCTAGTACAGAAAGCTGCTGCAAGACTGTTAACAAGCTAACCCTGCCCATAACACCAATCCTTTGCTCACTACACTGGCTACCCATAATTTGGAGAATTTTTTTTTCAAAATTGACATGCTAACATTCAAATCTCATCACAACCTTGGCCCCTGGATACCTGAAGCATTTGTTGCAACTCCGTCACACCTCCCACAATCTCAAATCGAAAGGATCCAATAACATGACCACGCCCAGAGTCCAACTAAACACCTTAGGAGCTAGAGCTTTCTGTCATGCTGCCCCTACCCTGTGGAATGCCTTGCCAAACATAATCAAGACAGCTCCAACCCAGGTCACGTTTAAATCAAAACTGAAAAACCACCTGTTTAGTCTAGCATTTATGATCACATAACATTTCCCCCTGTAAACATCAGTATGCTTATGTGCTTTGGGTCCTCAGGGAGAAAAGCGCTTTACAAATGTTTTGTTGTTGATGTAAATAAGTAATTGCTATCAGGCTGGCTGCCCTAGGCCAAGACACATGTGACCTAAGCAGGCTTCTGAACATTGTCTAATGCTGGGAATAAACGGCTCCATTTTGCCGCTCGATTCCCCCGCTCGATCGTTTCGTCGCTCGATACCGCAGTCAATTCTCTTATCTTCCGCTCATTTTTCTTAGCTTTTTCCATTGTGTTTAATGCGGAATCGAGCAGCAAAACAATCGGGTGGGAGATCGGACATGTCAGAAATTATCTATCGAGCCATCTAAATGGCTCAAAATCGAGCCGTGTATTCCCAGCATAATGCTGGGAATACACCATACAATTTTCTGTTCGATTTTCTGTTAAGGGGGCCATACAATAGGCGACCAACCAACCAATCGACCATCCAATTTGATTACTGTAATCGAATTGGATGAAAATTGGTGCTGCCAAGTTCATGCCTGACCGACAAAGCGACCAATTTAGGGACAGAAATTGGCCGCACGGTCGATTGCGCATGTTGGAAAATGTCAGGCTGAGATTGGTTGGTCGGGTGCGCGGCGGTACGACGGACGAATTGTGAACGAGCGACGAGACGATGAAACCCCCGCCGCTGCTGCTGCAATGTATAAATGTATGCAGTGTGTGTGCATCTATACATTACCTGTCTGGTGTAGCCTCCACGCGGTTTCCATCCATCTCGCCGGGTTCTGCATACACGCCGACGGCACTATGTCTGAAGTCACGAAGGCGCATAGCGGCTGACGTCAGACGCTATGCACCGCTAGCGTGTATGTAGCTTACCCGACGAGATGGACGGATGGACCCGACGAGCTGCTATAGGACAGGTAATGTATAAATGCAGTACACTACATATATTTATACATTTTGGGGGCAGCGGTGAGGCAGACGCGGCGGCTCAGCCAATTCCCTGATTATTTCATGCTGAAATCGGACGGGAATCGGCCTGTAGTGTATAGGCAGATTGATTCGATTAGAGACAAATTTATCTCTAATCAGATTCGATTAGAGATAAATTTGTCTCTTGGTCGAATCTGCAAATATTCGTTCTAATGTATGGGCATCTCTAGATGTTCCTGCCAGATATGTATCTATCTAACCATCTATCTGCCTAGAAATTAGGCATTGTTCTACTCAGCAGGAGATAACTGCACCAGAGATAATGACCATTCTCTACAGAAAATAATCTAATTATGCATTCTAACAGAAAATCTAACAGAAAAATCTTAAGGTGGCCATACACTGGTCGATTTGCCATCAGATCGACCAACAGATAGATCCCTCTCTGATCAAATCTGATCAGAGAGGGATCGTATGGCTGCCTTTACTGCAAACAGATTGTGTATCGATTTCACTATGAAACCGATCCATCATTTCTGGAGCTGCCGCTGCCCCCCCCCCCCCCCCGCGCATACATTACCTGATCCGTCCGGCATGAGTCCCCTGGTCTCTGCTGTCTCTTCTCCGCTCTGGGTTTCAGCTTCTCTTTACTTCCTGCCGGGGGAAGTGTAGAGGGCGCTCTACTGTTTAAACTTCCTGTCGGGACAGGAAGTAAGTGAAGCCAGCTGGAGCCCAGCACGCTGAAGGGACAGCGGAGAGAGCGGGGACACACGCCGGCGGAACAGGTAATGTATTGCCGCTAGCGTCGATCGTCGGACATTCGAATGCCGCTATCGACGCACTCCCGACCCGCCGGCGATCGAGTGAAATCTTCCACACGGACGGATTGACGGGAACGATCGATTTCGGACGGAAATCGATCGTTCGGTCAGCGTTTGCGCAACGATTTCACAGCAGATTCGATCACAGTGATCGCATCTGCTGTATATCCGCGGGAAAATCGTTAAGTGTATTGGCCCCTTTACAGAAGAATCTAACAGAAAATTGTATGGTGTATTCCCAGCATTAAGGCTCGTACACACGTCTGACTGAAGCCAACGACGGGTCCGTCTGCACCTCCCGCTGGGCGGGTTTTCAGCAGACAGTACAGCGTGTGTACAGTCTGACAGACTGTACACACGCTCCACTGTCTGCTGAAAACCCGCCTAGCGGGAGGTGCCGACGGACCCGTCGTTGGCTTCAGTCAGACGTGTGTACGAGCCTTTAGACTCATTATAGCTAAACAACCATTCAGTTTTATGGAGAAGCCTGGATGTCATCCTAAATTAGCTGCATCTCCATCCAAAAGGATAGGAGGGCAAGGCTCTTTTAATGGATTTATCTGAGAATACATTCCTGTCTGTTTGCTCTGCAGCTATCTTGTTTGCAACCTTTTGCCCTATGCTGCTAAATGATTCATTTAGCTCCTCTACAAATGATGTTAACCAGATTACAGAGGAAGCTCTTTATGTGTCTGGGCAACAACCAGAGTGTCAGTAATTGTTATCAGGGAGATGCTGTTTGCAGATAATACAGCACTTGTGACCTGCAATGGGTGCAGCATACAGCAGGCCCCATGTGAGTGCCCCCTGGGCAAAGCAAATGTAGCTACAGAGACAAAAGGTGTCATATGTGAACCATGTACTGATGATGTACAAAGAGAACGCAATGCAGTGTAGTTGTGGCCACAAGAAATTGTGGTTGAGTCAAATTATGCATACATCTTAAAATTAGCTAAGGATGAGAAATATCAGCCCCGTTTCTAGGGGCAGGCGAAGCAGGTGTTCGCCCAGGGTGAAGTGCAGGTGGGGGAGCTGCGGGCACACTGTGACACAGCCACAGAGAGAGGGACCCAATTCTTTCCTCCCTCACCTCGGGCCCCCTTTCTGTGCTCCCCCTTCTTTTGCAGAGTTTCAGTGCAGCAGCAGGCGTAGGTTACATTAACAACTTGCCTCTTCCGAGCTTTGTGGGGCGGCGTCTCTAGTGGCCAAATAGTAAATTTCACCCTAATACATTACATTACACAATAAACATTTCACATTCCCCATTAAAATTAAACCATGACCTCCCCCACTATATATGAATATATAAAATACATAAATAGTTACTTTTTAAATATGTCTGTCATGAGGGCATATTACTGTTTTTTTGTTTGTTTTTTTTAAAAAGGGGATTGTAATTAGTGACAGACGCAAACCTTTCTTTCCAAATAAAATATTATTGCCATACATTGTACTATATTTTAAACTTTGTAATAACCAGGACAAATGGGCTCATAAAATGTGTGGGTTTTATGCACAGTAGTACTTTTTATTTTCAAAGTATAATGGCCAAAAACTGAGAAATTATGATTTTTTCCCCCTTAATTTTCCTGTTAAAATGCATTTAGAATAAAATAATTCTTAGCAAAATTATACCGCTCAGATAAAGCCTAATTGCTGGCGAAAAAAAAAACAAGATATAGATCATTTTGTTGTAATAAGTAGTGATAATGTTATTGTTGAATGTATCTGGTATCTGGTCTATAAGGGGGAAAAAACCTTCAGTAGTGAAGTGGTTAAAACCAGGTTTCTATGTGCAGAAGAATCATTTGATTCACAGGTTAGATGTGGCCGTTCTGCTTGCTAAGTATATTTCCTTGGACTTCTGAAAATGTTAGTTTATTTTTGTCTCAGAAAATTGACCTTACATAACCCTCCATTTATGTAGGGCTTTCATGGCTTGGTGCACCGGGTGCTTCCTGTGCCAGAATCCCATTGGACCCCTTCAGCTCAGGCTGAACAGACCACGCTGGCAGCATCCAACAGGGTATAATTTAACCCTAAGGGAAGGATATGCAGACATGCTAATGTGCAGTAGGATAGGATAGGATGGACCTCAAAGTGAAGATTTGCAGTGTGCCGTGTTCAGGAGCAGGAAGGCACACGCATGATGTCTTTCCGGCAGGGTTACTGCACACCTCCTGCCAATCACGGCACACATCACAGGCATGTAACATGCTTTCCCGAACAGTAACCCTTACAGAGCTAGACACATATTCTTCCCCACCTGCGGGGAATAAAGCAAACCTATCGCAAGCCTTGTCCATGGAACCTCAGTGTGCGCAATGGGAAATGGTGTAGCAGGTTATCTTCAGTGAAAACTGCCTATCAGAAGGCTCATTGGTCTGGGAGATAGGAGGGGCTGAAGCCAGAGTGGAGGTAAAGTGAATTGAGCTCCTTGCAGATGACTCCAGCAATCTGTGACCCCTATTCAATTACCTTTTCTCCTGTGTTTTTCTCACAGGAGATGTTTTTACATCTTATCAGTAAAATGCCTTTTAACCACTTATATGAAAACCGACAGTATTTCTAGGCCCCATGGGAGGACTGTTCCTATTTCAGGGATGTAGATATACTTCTCCCACTTTGATCGTCGATGTGTGCGCTTCTGCGTGCGTTCTCTTCATCTAAAAATAAAACAAAAATACATACATGGTTACCTTAGGGACTCAACTTTTTTAATATGTATGTCATCAGGGTACATTACTGTTATTTTTGCAAATAAGGGCTTGTAATTAGTAAGAGATGCAAGATGGAGAAAATATACCACTCAAAGAAAGCCTAATTGGTGGCGAAAAAAAACAAGATAAAGATCATTTCACGGTGATAAGTAGTGATAAAGTTATTGGCGAATGAAAGAGAGGAGCGCTGAAATATGAAAATCTGGTCCATAAGGGGTTTTCCCTTAGTGGTGAAGCAGTTAAGCTCCAGCCAAGCAAGAAAATACTCAAAATAGGTTGAATTGTTATTCTTTATCTACTTTTTAGTGCTTTTACAGTTGAAGAAAAATTATTTTTTGATGATAGATCCGGGGCACCTAAGAATGGTCTGAGTGAGGAAAGATTTTACAATGGGAAAACATTGACTAAATACTTTATAAATGAATACTGTAAAAAATAAGCCTTGAGCACAAGTAATGGCTTGTGTAACTGCTGCTGTCTCTTCTTCATATATTAAAGAAACTTACCAAACACACAAAGGGAAATACTCACTCCCAAACAGTCCTCTGCTGCTTTATAAAGCCTGCAGGCTGCTTATAAGCCAGTAAGAAGTGCACACACACGTTACACCTAGTCTGCAGTGATTAATCAAGCAGAAGCTGAGCAGGTCAGCCAATCGTTGGAGAGGGCTTCAGTTGCATATAGACAATGGCTATATGACCAGCAGGGGGCACCAGCGTGCAGCATATTCCCTCTCATCTGCCCCCCTCCTAACTAAACTGCATGGGAATCTACAATAAAATTAAAAACAATGGTGCACAAGCCAGCCTGGGGCCCCGGGAACTCTCACTGCCCGGGGCCCCAGAACCAGCATGTAACACATATGTGAGCGCAGTCAAGCCCTGGAGCTGCCACCCCCAAGAGCCTGTCCCCAACTGCTCTGAAACTTACCAAACACACAAAGGGAAATACTCACTCCCAAACAGTCCTCTGCTGCTTTATAAAGCCTGCAGGCTGCTTATAAGCCAATAAGAAGTGCACACACACGTTACACCTAGTCTGCAGTGATTAATCAAGCAAAAGCTGAGCAGGTCAGCCAATCGTATTAAAGAAAGTCTGAAGTATTTTCAAATACCTGTTTTCCAGGTCGTTGATTATGCTGCCCGGGGGAAGCAGAGCTCGGCCTCCAGTCCAATCAATCTCCGCCGCTCTCCGCCTTTTCCCGCCCCTCTCAGTGAAAGAAGACTGAGAGGGGCGGGGAGAGGCGGAGATTGACGCTAACAGAAGCAGAGCTACTGCACAAAGTTCTGCCTCTACCAAGGAAGGATCCCCGAATTCTGCCCCAGGGCTTTTGGGGGGATTAAGAGCTAGTTCTGTCTGCGGGGGATGTGGCAAATTAGTTTGGATTATAAAGTCTAATTATATCAGCATAAGTAATTCTGTGTTTATCTGCATACAGATGGTGTGACTTCTGCTGAGGAATGGAGTCGTTTTGTGTCTTCTCTTCTGTCTATATAGGATCCTTACATATAAATCTGGCCCTGCTCATCTATGCAGTGACGTAGGGATCACTATAGCAGCCATAACAGTTGCAATGGGGCCCATAGCCAAGGAGAACTCAGTGGTCTTAGCCAGTGTTAAGGGGGTCTGCTGCTGGGTGCAGAGTGAATTGCAGAGTGTTGGCAGTGGGGCACTGAAGGGAAGCATCATACCACTCTGGGCTCCACCGATGATCTTTGGTCATTGTGGCCTCCTTGTATCCATGACTACACGGCCTTCTCTTGCTACATGGGTTATATGATGGCAGAGGATCCTTAATCATAGATGATGGCAGAAAGTGCTGTAATCATAGAGAGTCTGACAAAAGGAGGAAAGTAGATCATTGGAGGGGACCGGAGAGGTATGAAACTTCCCTCTGGCGTTATGCTGCCATTACTCTGCAAATGGGGGTGGGGTTCCCTATAATCCCGGGGGCTAACTGGCTACCTATACTTTGGGAGGCTAACCTGTCTACCTATATTTGAGTTGGATGGCTAATCGGGTTACGTTTACTTTAGGGGGTCTAACCTGTCTACCTATACTTTAGGGGTGGCTAACCTGGCTACCAATACTTTAGGGGTGGCTAACCTGGCTACCTATACTTTAAGGGTGGCTAACCTTGCTACCTATACTTTAAGGGTGGCTAACCTGGCTACCTATATTTTAGGGATGGCTAATCAGGTTACTTTTACTTTAGACAAGACAAATAACATTTATATCGCGCTTTTCTCCTGGCGGACTCAAAGCGCCAGAGCTGCAGCCACTAGGACACGCTCTATAGGCAGTAGCGGTGTTAGGGAGACTTGCCTAAGGTCTCCTACTGAATAGGTGCTGGCTTACTGAACAAGCAGAGCCGAGATTTAAACCCTGGTCTCCTGCGTCAGAGGCAGAGCCCTTAACTATTACACCGTCCAGCCACTACTTTAGGGGGGCTAACATGTCTACCCAGGGCTGGCCCTAGACTTTTTGCCCCCCTCCCCACGACTAGGCCCAATACCCCCGTCCTGCCCGCTACCCCTCCAGCTCGGCGGGCGGCCCCCTGCACCCACGGACGGGTGGATGCCGCCCCTAGAAGTTTGCCGCCTGAATCAAAAGTTTCACCCCGCCTCATGAGCGGGCCGGCCCTGTGTCTACCTATACTTTAGGGGTGGCTAACCTGGCTACCTTTACATTAAAGGACAACTGTAGGGAGGCTGCCATGTTTTTTTCCTCTTTTGTGCAATACTAGTTGCCTGGCAGCCCTGTTGATCTGTTTGGATGCAGTAATGTCTGCATAACACCGGAAACCAGCATGCAGCCAATCTTGTCAGTTCTGACATTAGGCTAGGTACACACGGAGCGATGTTACTTATCAATCGAGCCGCTGATGCGGCTCGATTGATAAGATCCGACAGGTCCGATCTCGCCGCCGCTTGATTCCCCGCGAGCGGACAATAGCGGGGATTCGAGCAGAAGATAAGCGGCGCTGGCGGGGACGAACGGGTATCAAATCCGATGCACGCGCGGATGAGCGGGGACGCGGCGGGTACGCGCGGGGATGCGGAAGAGGCGATCCGGCAGCTAATCGAGCCGCCGGATCGCTCCGTCTAGATTAGGCTTTTAAGTCGGAAATGATCTGCTCTATGCTTGTTCAGGGTCTATGGCTAAAAGTATTAGAGACAGAGGATCAGCAGGATAGCCAGGCAACTGGTATTGCACAAAAGGAAAAAAAATGGCAACCTCCCTACAGTTGTCCTTTAAGGGTGGCTAATCTGGCTACCAATACTTTAGGGGTGGCTAACCTAGCTACCTATACTTTAGAGACAAGACAAATAACATTATATCGTACTTTTCTCCTGGCAGATTCAACGTGCCAGAGCTGCAGCCACTAGGACGCACTCTATAGGCAGTAGCGGTGTTAGGGAGGCTTGCCTAAGGTCTCCTACTAAATAGGTGCTGGCTTACTAAACAGGCAGAGCTGAAATTCAAACCCAGGTGTCCTGTGTCAGAGGCACAGCCCTTAACCATTACACCATCCAGCCACTGCCCTACTTTAGGAGTGGCTAGCCTGGCTACCTTTACATTAAGGGTGGCTAACCTGGCTACCTATAGTTTAAGAGTGGGGAACCTAGGTACAAATACTTTAGGGTTGGCTAACCTGGCTACCTATATTTTAGGGGTGGCTAACCTGACAACCTATACGTTATGAGTGGCTAACCTGGCTACCTATACTTTAGGGAGTGGCTAACCTGGCTACCTATACTTTAAGGGTGGCAAACCTGGGTACAAATACTTTAGGGGTGACTAACCTGGCTACCTTTACTTTGGGGACCGCTATGGCTACCTATACTTGGGGGGCTATTATGGCTACCTCTAGCTATTTAAACTGTGTCTACTTATGGTGGGGAGACCGTAATACTTTGGCATCCCTAGGTTCCTATATTGTGGGGCTACCTGGGGCACAAAGTTACCTTATACCTTTTTTGAGGGGGGGGGTGTCACATTTTTGCCATGGGGTCCCTTGGATTCTATATGTGTCCCGGCATCTGTGTTTTTATTTGGTTGGTGTTCCCCTTTAATAAGCTTGGCGTATTTCTGTTTTCTCTCTGTATATGAGCAGCGCTTAGTCTCCCCGGGTACGGCGGATGCACGGTACTGCTAATTCAATTCTGATGTAACAGCCAGTGATCTGCGGGATCGCTCACCCCGCCAGAAATAGTCACACTTTACTAATCCATTATAATTAATAACGTCTTTAAGCCCTTTTTATGGGGAATCAGATGACAGTCTGCACTGCTTACTAAATACCAGTAATTCCAGCACATTCTGCTCATGAAGACATAATTCCAGGCTGGAAGCAGACCGAGACGCAATGTGTGTTTATAATAACACTGGATGGTTTTCCGCTGTACCCATTTATTATACCCTCTAAGCTGAGCTGTAACCAGGAGAGGGAATCTTCAACCGAGCCCTCATTTCTAACCAGGGACCTGAACTCCTGAACAGGACAGAAAGAAAACATAGAGGAATGCACCCTGTGTGTATTTAGAGAGTTTAGCCTGTCCAAATTCCCCTCATCTGTGACTAATCACCACTGTAATTTGATCTCTCCCCTGTGTCAGCTCAGGAATCTCCTCTGCCATGGCAGAGCAGCTAATTTGTAAACACAGGATGTTCACCCTATGTCTGCTTCCATAAAAGCAGAAAGTAGACACACAGTAGATGTATTGCAGGATTTGTATCAGCTGTAACAAAGAAATGTTTTTCTTTAAAGGTTATTATGCTGTTGCATAGAAAGTTCTGAGTTCAGGTCCACTTTAAACAATACCATTTCATACCTCCCAACTTTTTGAGATGAGAGAAAGGGACACTAAAGCCACGCCCATGCCACACCCCTGGCCACACCCTCACCACGCCTCTAGTCACGCATACCATAAAGATTTCATAAGAAACATATGTTGTTTTATAATTCAACCCACACTTGTTTTTTCTATCCTGGTTCATTTTCCTTCATATTCACATTTTAAAATTAGTAATATATCAATTTAAAGGTTGGGAATAACATTTAGAGTCAATCAAACACATTTTTAGTATAGAAATATATATATTTACATAGAAAGAGGGACAAAGTCCTGAAAGAGGAACAAATGAGGGTGAAAGAGGGACAGAGCTCCCAAAGAGGGACTGTCCCTACGAAAAAGGGACACTTCGGAGCTTTGCCATTTGCCTGGCTGTCCTGCTGATCTCTGTGGCTGCAGTAGTGTTGGAATGGAATCACATGCCTGAAACAAGAGTTTGGACAATCCAGTCAGACAGCATAAACAAAAGTGGGGACACCGAGAGCCCAATATAGTGTAGTAAGCAAAACAATAGGTTGGAATTGAAAAGTATATAGTGTATATGCTCACTGCCACCATCGAGTCAATCCTGTGCTCATCCATCATCATTTGGTATGGGGGAGCCACCACGAGTGACAGGTACAGACTACAAAGAGTAATCAATGCAGCGGGAAGAATCATTGGTTCACCCCTGCCACCTCTGGACCTCCTCCACGCATCCAGACTGAGAACAAGGGCTTACAGGATCACGAATGACCCGCACCATCCCGGCAGCTGCTTCTTCAGCCGCATGCGCTCAGACCATCGCTACAGGGCTATTTCCACCAAAACCTCCAGGCACAGGAACTCTTTTTCCCCCCAAGCAGTGGGCCTTCTGAACTCAAGTCACACACACAGGAAAACTAAATAGCACATCTGTGACCCAGGCCTAAATTAATGTTTACCTATTCTGTGGTTACCGCATGTAGCGTGCACTACAATACCTAAATTCCCCTGTCTGTACATGTATTTGCACTACCTGGTTTTATGTCTTTGTCTGTCCTCATTGCATGTTTTTTGCACTACTATGCTTCAAATGCCTTTGTACTATGCTTTATGCCGATGTGTACCACAAACAATTCCGATGGTGGCAACTGCTGCACTTGGCGAAATAAATCTGATTCTAATTCTGATTCTGAAAAGTGGGTTACCTCGTAGGTAACCACTGTACAGGCAGGTGAGGAGATTAGACCTGTCCTCACTCAGGATTAAAAGTCGCTCTCTGTAGATCAGGAAAAAAGAGATGGGGATCGACCCCTCCACCAGGGGTGGATATTGGTAATATAAGAGTGAACAGAGGCGCCAGCAGGATAAAAGGTACTAAAAAGTTTAAAACTCCTCAGGAGGTGGTGGTGGACTCTCCTCCTTGAAGTAGACAAGATACTGTCAGCTTTTTAACAACAACAGGTTTATTTATATACTCCAGACAACCATGCAACGCATTTCGCAGGTGTATTCCTGCTTCCTCAGGCAATAACAAATAGGAGAACACGCAGTACAGTCTCAAGGTCAAGATAAGAGAAAGAGGCGCTTACAGGGCCGTAGCAATAGGGGTTGCAGAGGTTGCAACCGCATCGGGGCCCTTGGGCCAGAGGGGCCCCGACGAGCCATCCCTCAACTACAGAATTAGCTCTCTATTGGTCCTGTGCTCATAATAATCACTTCTATAGATACTTTGAATAGTAATAATTATTAACAAACTGTTCCCCATCCCCTTCTTGCACCTCAGACACTGGAGTTGCCATTGGCAGGTTTTGGTGCGCCGTATCAATTGCTATGTATAGAGTGCTTGGGGGGCCCCAATGTAAAACTTGCATCGGGGCCCACAACTCCTTAGCTACGCCACTGGGCGCTTATTGTGACTTTGAGACTGTACTGCGTGTACTCCTATTTGTTATTGCCTGAGGAAGCGGGAATATACCTGCGAAACGCGTTGCATGGTTGTCTGGAGTATATAAATAAACCTGTTGTTGTTAAAAAGCTGAGAGTATCTTGTCTACTTCAAGGAGGAGAGTCCACCACCACCTCCTGAGGAATTTTAAACTTTTTAGTACCTTTTATCCTGCTGGCGCCTCTGTTCACTCTTATGTCAGTCAGACAGCATGCTTGCTCAGGGTCTATCGGTAAACGTAGCTATACAGGTATTGATTTTTTTGCATCGATATTGATTGAATCTGCTAGAAATCAATGCTGCAAATGATTCTCTATTGACTGCTTTTTGGCTGAAATCGTTCAACGTGGTCGATGACGCAGGATTAAAAATGTGGGTCAGTTGGTGGCAGGTCAGGAGCAGGAAGCTAGTGGCGTTCCATTTTGCAACAAGCAATGAAGCTACTCGCCTGTCCATGGCGCGGTTCCAGTCTCTTCTCTCCATGCCGGCTGTTACCTGCTACCAGACCCACATACAACTACCTGCATTACACCTGAAAGCCAGGTGAGGCACACAATGTAAAGGAAAAGGGGTTATCCCCGGTGGCATAGCTAGAAATGATGGGGCCCCATAGCAAAACTTTAATGTGGACGTAAGATGTAAGCATTCTTAAGCTATCCTATGGATATGAGGTAATTGGGCAATTTTTAATTCTCATGCGATCTACACTGTATATAGTCCATGGGTACTTAAACAAAATCATAGGGTAGAGGAACACAAGAAAGTTAATACATCAAGAACCACCTAGGATTATGCATTAGGTGGAGGGGGGGGGGGGGGGGGGGTTGTAAGGCACTTACACAGGGATTCAGGGTAGGCATTAGGTAGCAGGTTCTTGCTAGGCACTTACAGGGGGGTTCAGGGTAGGCATTAGGTAGGGGGTTCTTTGTAGGCACTTACAGGAGGGTTTAGGGTTGGCATTGGGTGGAGGGGGGGGGTCTTGTTAGGCACTTACAGGGGGGTTCAGGGTAGGCATTAGGTAGGGGGTTCTTTGTAGGCACTTACAGGAGGGTTTAGGGTTGGCATTGGGTGGAGGGGGGGGGGTCTTGTTAGGCACTTACAGAGGGGTTCAGGGTTGGTATTAGGTAGGGGGCCTTGATAGGCACTTACACAGGGATTCAGGGTAGGCATTAGGTAGCGGGTTCTTGATAGGCACTTACAGGGGGGTTCAGGGTAGGCATTAGGTAGCGGGTTCTTGATAGGCACTTACAGGGGGGTTCAGGGTAGGCATTAGGTAGCGGGTTCTTGCTAGGCACTTACAGGGGGGTTCAGGGTTGGCATTAGGTAGGGGGCCTTGATAGGCACTTACAAGGGGATTCAGGGTTGGTATTAGATAGAGGGGGTCTTGGTAGGCACTTACAGAGGGGTTCAGGGTAGGCATTAGGTAGGGGGCCTTGATAGGCACTTACAGGTGGTTTCTAGGTTGGCATTAGGTAGCGGGTTCTTGGTAGGCACTTACACAGGGATTCAGGGTAGGCATTAGGTAGCGGGTTCTTGATAGGCACTTACATTGGGGTTCAGGGTAGGCATTAGGTAGCGGGTTCTTGCTAGGCACTTACAGGGGGGTTCAGGGTTGGCATTAGGTAGCGGGTTCTTTGTAGGCACTTACAGGAGGGTTCAGGGTTGGCATTAGGTGGAGGGGGGGGTCTTGTTAGGCACTTACAGGGGGATTCAGGGTTGGTATTAGGTAGGGGGATCTTGGTAGGCACTTACAGAGGGGTTCAGGGTTGGTATTAGGTAGGGGGCCTTGATAGGCACTTACACAGGGATTCAGGGTAGGCATTAGGTAGCGGGTTCTTGCTAGGCATTTACAGGGGGGTTCAGGGTAGGCATTAGGTAGGGGGCCTTGATAGGCACTTACAGGGGGTTTCTGGGTTGACATTAGGTAGGGGGTTCTTGGTAGGCACTTACAGGGGGGTTCAGGGTAGGCATTAGGTAGCGGGTTCTTGGTAGGCACTTACAGGGGGGTTCAGGATGGCATTAGGTAGCAGGTTCTTGGTAGGCACTTACAGGGGGATTCAGGGTTGGCATTAGGAAGGGGGTTCTTGATAGGCACTTACAGGAGGGTTCAGGGTTGGCATTAGGTGGAGGGGGGGTCTTGGTAGACACTTACAGGGGGGTTCAGGGTTGGCATTAGGTGGAGGGGGTTTTGTTAGGCACTTACAGGGGGGTTAGGGTTGGACATTAGGTAGCGGGTTCTTGCTAGGCACTTACAGGGGGGTTCAGGGTTGGCATTAGGTAGCGGGTTCTTGGTAGACACTTACAGGGGGGTTCAGGGTAGGCATTAGTAAGAGGGGGGTCTTGTTAGGCACTTACAGCGGGGTTCTGGGTTGGCATTAGGTAGCAGGGTCTTGTTAGGCACTTACAGGGGGGTTCAGGGTTGGCATTAGGTGGAGGGGGCGTCTTGTTAGGCACTTACAGGGGGGTTCAGGGTTGGCATTAGGTAGCGGGTTCTTGGTAGGCACTTACAGGGTGGTTCAGGGTTGGCATTAGGTGAAGGGGGGGGTCTTGTTAGGCACTTACAGGGGGATTCAGGGTTGGCATTAGGTGGGGGGTCTTGGTAGACACTTACAGGGGGGGGTTCAGGGTTGGCATTAGGTGGAGGGGGGTCTTGTTAGACACTTACAGGGGGGTTAGGGTTGGACATTAGGTAGCGGGTTCTTGGTAGACACTTACAGGGGGTTCAGGGTTGGCATTAGGTGGGGGGGTCTTGATAGGCACTTACAGCGGGATTCTGGGTTGGCATTAGGTAGCGGGGTAAGTGCCTAATTACAGGGGGGTTCAGGGTTGGCATTAGATAGCAGGTTTTTGTTAGGCACATACTGGCGGGTTCAGGGTTGGCATTAGGTAGCGGGTTCTTGGTAGGCACTTACAGGGGGGTTCAGGGTTGGCATTAGGTAGCGGGTTCTTGGTAGGCACTTACAGGGGGGTTCAGGGTTGGCATTAGGTAGGGGGTTCTTGATAGGCACTTACAGGGGGGTTAGGGTTGGCATTAGGTAGGGGGTTCTTGATAGGCACTTACAGGGGGGTTCAGGGTTGGCATTAGGTAGCGGGTTCTTTGTAGGCACTTACAGGAGGGTTCAGAGTTGGTATTAGGTAGCGGGTTCTTGGTAGGCACTTACAGGGGGGTGCAGGGTTGGCATTAGGTAGGGGCTTCTTGTTAGTCACTTTAAGAGAGGTTCATGGTTGGCAATAGTAGGGGGTTCTTGATAGGCACTTACAGGGGGGTTCAGAGTTGGCATTAGGTAGCGGGTTCTTGGTAGGCACTTACAGAGGGGTTCAGGGTTGGCATTAGGTAGCGGGTTCTTGATAGGCACTTACAGGGGGGTTCAGGGTTGGCATTAGGTAGGGGTTTATGGTAGGCACTTACAGGGGGGTTCTGGGTTGGCATTAGGTAGCGGGGTCTTGTTAGGCACTTACAGGGGGGTTCAGGGTTGGCATTAGGTACGGGGTTTATGGTAGGCACTTACAGGGGGGTTCAGGGTTGGCATTAGGTGGAGGGGGGGTCTTGTTAGGCACTTACAGGGGGATTCAGGGTTGGCATTAGGTGGAGGGGGTCTTGTTAGGCACTTACAGCGGGGTTCTGGGTTGGCATTAGGTGGAGGGGGGTCTTGTTAGGCACTTACAGGGGGATTCAGGGTTGGCATTAGGTGGAGGGGGGGTCTTGCTAGGCACTTACAGGGGGGTTCAGGGTTGGCATTAGGTGGAGGGGGGTCTTGTTAGGCACTTACAGGGGGGTTCAGGGTTGGCATTAGGTGGGGGGGTCTTGGTAGACACTTACAGGGGGGTTCAGGGTTGGCATTAGGTGGAGGGGGGGGTCTTGTTAGGCACTTACAGGGGGGTTAGGGTTGGACATTAGGTAGCGGGTTCTTGGTAGACACTTACAGGGGGGTTCAGGGTTGGCATTAGGTGGGGGGGTCTTGGTAGACACTTACAGGGGGGTTCAGGGTTGGCATTAGGTGGAGGGGGGGTCTTGTTAGGCACTTACAGGGGGGTTAGGGTTGGACATTAGGTAGCGGGTTCTTGGTAGACACTTACAGGGGGGTTCAGGGTTGGCATTAGGTGGGGGGGTCTTGATAGGCACTTACAGCGGGGTTCTGGGTTGGCATTAGGTAGCAGGTTTTTGTTAGGCACATACTGGCGGGTTCAGGGTTGGCATTAGGTAGCGGGTTCTTGGTAGGCACTTACAGGGGGGTTCAGGGTTGGCATTAGGTAGAGTTGGGCCGAACCTCCGATTTTAGGTTCGCGAACCGGGTTCGCGAACTTTCGCGGAACGTTCGGTTCGCGTTAAAGTTCGCGAACCGCAATAGACTTCAATGGGGATGCGAACTTTGAAAAAAAAAAAAAATTATGCTGGCCACAAAAGTGATGGAAAAGATGTTTCAAGGGATCTAACACCTGGAGGGGGGCATGGCGGAGTGGGATACACGCCAAAAGTCCCCGGGAAAAATCTGGATTTGACGCAAAGCAGCGTTTTAAGGGCAGAAATCACATTGAATGCTAAATGACAGGCCTAAAGTGCTTTAAAACATCTTGCATGTGTATACATCAATCAGGTAGTGTAATTAAGGTACTGCTTCACACTGACACACCAAACTCACCGTGTAACGCACCGCAAACAGCTGTTTGTACTAGTGACGGCCGTGCTGGACTGGTGCGCACCATGGCGAGAGTGCAGGTTTTGGTGGCTTTACAGCCCATATGGTCGGCCTGGCTGATGTAGCTGAATGACAGAACAGTGACTGTCCAGCTGATCAAATTTGGTCTGACCACAATGAAGCAACGACCTTATTATCTTTTGTGTGCCCCCGAGACACTCATCTAGGCGCCGGTCATTGCTTCATTGTGATACGCAAGCCCCTTCACCACGGCAAGGTAATGATCACGAAGGGGAATGGGCGCATGTACATGCCTTTTCTTTTGTTGTTGCAGCTGCCCTCAGTGCAGCCAGAAAAATTAGGCAGTCATGTACACGCACCATAAAAACTATTACAGCGGCCGCTGCTAGCAGCGGCCTAAAAAATTCAGCAATCCGCCTGGAGTCCCGGACCCTGTTGGTGGTGGCGGAGAAGGTAGTGAAGCGGCCTGCAGGCAGACATGCTGTGTGGAGGGACTGGGAGCGACTTAGTCTTTTTGG
Organism: Hyperolius riggenbachi; assembly: GCF_040937935.1. Lineage (NCBI taxonomy): Eukaryota > Metazoa > Chordata > Amphibia > Anura > Hyperoliidae > Hyperolius > Hyperolius riggenbachi. The sequence continues at coordinate 58,639,753 of NC_090649.1, read as the reverse complement.
GGCAGGCCAGGCAGCCAGTCACACGGCGTGCAGGCAGAGATGCTGTGTGTGCGGGGACTGACTTAGTCTTGGGGCGGGCAGCAGCCCTCCGGGATCCATGCCTCATTCATTTTGATAAAGGTGAGGTACTTAACACTTTTGTGACTTAGGCGACTTCTTTTCTCTGTGACAATGCCTCCAGGTGCGCTGAAGGTCCTTTCTGAGAGGACGCTTGCGGCAGGGCAGGAGAGAAGTTGGATGGCAAATTGGGACAGCTCTGGCCACAGGTCAAGCCTGCGCACCCAGTAGTTCAAGGGTTCCTCATCGCTGTTCACAGCAGTGTCTACATCCACACTTAAGGCCAGGTAGTCGGCTACCTGCCGGTCGAGGCGTTGGTGGAGGGTGGATCCGGAAGGGCTACGGCGAGGCGTTGGACTAAAGAACGTCCGCATGTCCGACATCACCATGAGATCGCTGGAGCGTCCTGTCTTTGACTGCGTGGACACGGGAGGAGGATTAGTGGCAGTGGTACCTTGCTGGCGTTGTGCCGTCACATCACCCTTAAAGGCATTGTAAAGCATAGTTGACAGCTGGTTCTGCATGTGCTGCATCCTTTCCACCTTCCGGTGAGTTGGTAACAGGTCCGCCACTTTGTGCCTGTACCGAGGGTCTAGTAGTGTGGCCACCCAGTACAGCTCATTCCCCTTGAGGTTTTTTATACGGGGGTCCCTCAACAGGCAGGACAGCATAAAAGACGACATCTGCACAAAGTCGGATCCAGTACCCTCCACCTCCCTTTGCTCTTCCTCAGTGACGTCAGGTAAGTCAACCTCCTCCCCCCAGCCGCGAACAATACCACGGGAAGGTTGAGCAGCACAAGCCCCCTGCGACGCCTGCTGCGGTTGTTCTCCTGCCGCTGTCCCCTCCTCCTCCTCCTCCTCCTCCCCCAAAGAAACACCTTGCTCATCATCCTCTGAGTCTGACTCGTCTTCTGCACACGACCTCTCTTCTTCCTCCTCCTCCCCCCTCTGTGCTGCCGCAGGTGTTGAGGAAACAGCTGGGTCTGATGAAAATTGGTCCCATGCCTGTTCCTGCCGTAACGGTTCCTGGTCACGCTCATTCGCAGCTTCATCCGCCACTCTACGCACAGCACGCTCCAAGAAGTACGCGTAGGGAATTAAGTCGCTGATGGTGCCCTCACTGCGGCTCACCAGGTTGGTCACCTCCTCAAACGGCCGCATGAGCCTGCATGCATTTTTCATCAGTGTCCAGTTGTCGGGCCAGAACATCCCCATCTTCCCAGACTGTTTCGTTCTACTCCAGTTGTAGAGGTACTGGGTGACGGCTTTCTTCTGTTCTAGCAGGCGGGAGAACATGAGCAGGGTCGAGTTCCAGTGAGTGGGGCTATCGCAAATGAGGCGTCTCACCGGCATGTTGTTTTTACGCTGAATTTCTGCAAATCGTGCCATGGCTGTGTAAGAGCGCCTCAAATGCCCACAGAACTTCCTGGCCTGCTTCAGGACATCCGCTAAGCCAGGGTACTTTGCCACAAATCTTTGAACCACTAGATTCATGACATGTGCCATGCAGGGTATGTGTGTCAGCTTCCCCATATGCAAAGCGGCAAGCAGATTGCTGCCGTTGTCGCACACCACGTTGCCTATCTCCAGGTGGTGCGGGGTCAGCCACTCATCCACCTGTTTCTTAAGAGCAGCCAGGAGAGCTGCTCCAGTGTGACTCCGCTTTGAGACAAGCCATGTCTAAGATGGCGTGACACCGTCGTACCTGGCATGCAGCATAGGCCCTGCGGAGCTGGGGCTGTGTAGCTGGAGAGGAGAACTGCCACTCAGCCAAGGAGGAGGAGGAGGACAGCGAAGAGCATGTAGCAGGAGGAGAGGAGGTGGCAGGAGGCCTGCCTGCAAGCCGTGGAGGTGTCACAATTTGGTACGCCGCTTTCTGCTTGCCATCGTTCACCACCAGGTTCACCCAATGGGCTGTGTAGGTAATGTAGCGGCCCTGCTCGTGCTTGGCAGACCAGCCATCCGTGGTCAGGTGTACCCTTGACCCAACGCTCTTCGCAAGAGATGACACCACTTGCCTCTCAACTTCACGGTGCAGTTGGGGTATGGCCTTTCTCGAAAAATAAGTGCGGCCTGGCATCTTCCACTGCGGTGTTCCGATGGCCACAAATTTACGGAAGGCCTCAGAGTCCACCAGCCGGTATGGTAACAGCTGGCGAGCTAACAGTTCCGCCACGCCAGCTGTCAGACGCCGGGCAAGGGGGTGACTGGCCAAAAGTGGCTTCTTCCGCTCAAACATTTCCTTCATGGACACCTGACTGCTGCTGTGGGCAGAGGAGCAGGAACCGCTCAAGGGCAGAGGCGGAGTGGAGGAGGGTGCCTGTGAAGGTGCAAGGGAGAAAGCGGCAGAAGCAGATGATGCACCTGAAGGAGGAAGAGGAGAAGGAGGGTGACTTTTCTTTTGTGTGCTGCTGCTGCTTTTGCTCAGGTGGCCATCCCATTGCTGTTTGTGCCTTTTCTCCAGGTGCCTTCGTAAGGCACTTGTCCCTACGTGAGTGTTGGCCTTTCCACGGCTCAATTTTTGTTGGCAGAGCGAACAGATGGCTTTGGTCCGATCTGAGGCACACACATTAAAAAATTTCCACACCGCTGAGCCACCCTGGGATGTGGGCACTATGGGGACCTCAGCAGCTGATGCTGAAGGGCAAGTTGGCTGGCTGTACATAGGTGGCGATACATGGTGCCGGACTCTGCCACCAGCTGTTTCTGACGAAGAGCTGCCCCAGCTTCTTTCAGCAACTTCTCTCCTCCTACTACTCTCTGACTCCCCCTCTGAACTGTCCCCCTCTTCATCTCCTCTATTGGGAACATACAGAGGATCCCTATTACCGTCATCATCGTAGTCATCCTGCCCAGCTTCGCTTGCCTCAGACAAATCCAAACTTGCACCATCAGTAGGTCCTTCATCCTCCTGACACGTTACATCCATAGTGTTGCCACGTAACTCAGACATATTAGCTGGTGAAAATTCATCTGGCTGTAACAACAATGGCTGTGCATCAGTGATTTCAACACTAAATAATTCTTGCGAAGTGTCAAATGCAGCGGAAGTGGTGCTAGTAGTAGCGCTGGTGGCTGAGCAAGATGAGGTGTTCTGTGTCGCTAAATACTCAACCACGTCCTGACAATCTTGGGAGGTGATGGGACGTGCCTTCTTCCGAGCACTGTACTGTGGGCCAGGTCCACACGAAATTACATTTACACGACCTCGCGCAGACCTGCCGGGTGGCCTTCCTCTGCCTCTGCCACTACCTCTTCCTCTTCCTCTACCTGTTTTGTCCATATTGGGTATGCACGGAGTGGTATATCACACTGCGTGCACTCACGTAGGTAGGTGGGTTCACTTAACTGCACAGGTATGCGCACTGATGCGGTGGGTTCACTGAACAGAACAGGTATACAGTGGCGGGTTCACAGAACAGGTATGCAGTGGCAGGATCACTGAACACAATAGGTATGCAGTGGCGTGTTCACTAAACAGGTATACAGTGGCGGGTCCACTGAACAGAACAGGTATACAGTGGCGGGTTCACAGAACAGGTATACAGTGGCGGGTCCACTGAACAGAACAGGTATACAGTGGCGGGTCCACTGAACAGAACAGGTATACAGTGGCGGGTCCACTGAACAGAACAGGTATACAGTGGCGGGTCCACTGAACAGAACAGGTATACAGTGGCGGGTTCACAGAACAGGTATGCAGTGGCAGGATCACTGAACACAATAGGTATGCAGTGGCGTGTTCACTAAACAGGTATACAGTGGCGGGTCCACTGAACAGAACAGGTATACAGTGGCGGGTCCACTGAACAGAACAGGTATACAGTGGCGGGTCCACTGAACAGAACAGGTATACAGTGGCGGGTCCACTGAACAGAACAGGTATACAGTGGCGGGTCCACTGAACAGAACAGGTATACAGTGGCGGGTTCACAGAACAGGTATGCAGTGGCAGGATCACTGAACACAATAGGTATGCAGTGGCGTGTTCACTAAACAGGTATACAGTGGCGGGTCCACTGAACAGAACAGGTATACAGTGGCGGGTTCACAGAACAGGTATACAGTGGCGGGTCCACTGAACAGAACAGGTATACAGTGGCGGGTCCACTGAACAGAACAGGTATACAGTGGCGGGTCCACTGAACAGAACAGGTATACAGTGGCGGGTCCACTGAACAGAACAGGTATACAGTGGCGGGTTCACAGAACAGGTATACAGTGGCGGGTCCACTGAACAGAACAGGTATACAGTGGCGGGTTCACAGAACAGGTATGCAGTGGCAGGATCACTGAACACAATAGGTATGCAGTGGCGTGTTCACTAAACAGGTATACAGTGGCGGGTCCACTGAACAGAACAGGTATACAGTGGCGGGTCCACTGAACAGAACAGGTATACAGTGGCGGGTCCACTGAACAGAACAGGTATACAGTGGCGGGTTCACAGAACAGGTATACAGTGGCGGGTCCACTGAACAGAACAGGTATACAGTGGCGGGTTCACAGAACAGGTATGCAGTGGCAGGATCACTGAACAGGTATGCAGTGGCAGGATCACTGAACAGGTATGCAGTGGCAGGATCACTGAACAGGTATGGAGTGGCAGGATCACAGTACAGGTATGCAGTGGGCTGAGGGCTCACTGAACAGAACAGGTATGCAGTGGCAGGATCACTGAACAGGTATGGAGTGGCAGGATCACAGTACAGGTATGCAGTGGGCTGAGGGCTCACTGAACAGAACAGGTATGCAGTGGCAGGATCACTGAACAGGTATGCAGTGGCAGGATCACTGAACAGGTATGCAGTGGCAGGATCACAGTACAGGTATGCAGTGGGCTGAGGGCTCACTGAACAGAACAGGTATGCAGTGGCAGGATCACTGAACAGGTATGGAGTGGCAGGATCACAGTACAGGTATGCAGTGGGCTGAGGGCTCACTGAACAGAACAGGTATGCAGTGGCAGGATCACTGAACAGGTATGCAGTGGCAGGATCACTGAACAGGTATGCAGTGGTAGGATCACAGTACAGGTATGCAGTGGGCTGAGGGCTCACTGAACAGAACAGGTATGCAGCCAGGAAGAAGTTAAGCCTAACTAATCTTTCCCTATATGAGAGACTGCAGCAGCTCGCCCTACTCTCACTAATGCAGGCACACGAGTGGCCGTAATGGCCGCCGCTGCCTGCCTTATATAAGGGGGGGTGGGGCTCCAGGGGCTAGTGTAGCCTAATTAGCTACACTGGGCCTGCTGACTGTGATGTAGAGGGTCAAAGTTGACCCTCAGTGCATTATGGGGCGAACCGAACTTCTTCCGCAAAAGGTTCGCGTGCGGTACCCGCACGCGAACCACCTACGTTCGCGCGAACCACGTTCGCCGGCGAACCGTTCGGCCCAACTCTAGCATTAGGTAGCGGGTTCTTGGTAGGCACTTACAGGGGGGTTTAGGGTTGGCATTAGGTAGGGGGTTCTTGATAGGCACTTACAGGGGGGTTAGGGTTGGCATTAGGTAGGGGGTTCTTGATAGGCACTTACAGGGGGGTTCAGGGTTGGCATTAGGTAGCGGGTTCTTGGTAGGCACTTACAGGGGGGTGCAGGGTTGGCATTAGGTAGGGGCTTCTTGTTAGTCACTTTAAGAGAGGTTCATGGTTGGCAATAGTAGGGGGTTCTTGATAGGCACTTACAGGGGGGGTTCAGAGTTGGCATTAGGTAGCGGGTTCTTGGTAGGCACTTACAGAGGGGTTCAGAGTTGGCATTAGGTAGCGGGGTCTTGTTAGGCACTTACAGGGGGGTTCAGGGTTGGCATTAGGTAGGGGTTTATGGTAGGCACTTACAGGGGGGTTCTGGGTTGGCATTAGGTAGCGGGGTCTTGTTAGGCACTTACAGGGGGGTTCAGGGTTGGCATTAGGTACGGGGTTTATGGTAGGCACTTACAGGGGGGTTCAGGGTTGGCATTAGGTGGAGGGGGGGTCTTGTTAGGCACTTACAGGGGGATTCAGGGTTGGCATTAGGTGGAGGGGGTCTTGTTAGGCACTTACAGCGGGGTTCTGGGTTGGCATTAGGTGGAGGGGGGTCTTGTTAGGCACTTACAGGGGCATTCAGGGTTGGCATTAGGTGGAGGGGGGGTCTTGCTAGGCACTTACAGGGGGGTTCAGGGTTGGCATTAGGTGGAGGGGGGTCTTGTTAGGCACTTACAGGGGGGTTCAGGGTTGGCATTAGGTGGGGGGGTCTTGGTAGACACTTACAGGGGGGTTCAGGGTTGGCATTAGGTGGAGGGGGGGTCTTGTTAGGCACTTACAGGGGGGTTAGGGTTGGACATTAGGTAGCGGGTTCTTGGTAGACACTTACAGGGGGGTTCAGGGTTGGCATTAGGTGGGGGGGTCTTGGTAGACACTTACAGGGGGGTTCAGGGTTGGCATTAGGTGGAGGGGGGGTCTTGTTAGGCACTTACAGGGGGGTTAGGGTTGGACATTAGGTAGCGGGTTCTTGGTAGACACTTACAGGGGGGTTCAGGGTTGGCATTAGGTGGGGGGGGTCTTGATAGGCACTTACAGCGGGGTTCTGGGTTGGCATTAGGTAGCAGGTTTTTGTTAGGCACATACTGGCGGGTTCAGGGTTGGCATTAGGTAGCGGGTTCTTGGTAGGCACTTACAGGGGTGTTCAGGGTTGGCATTAGGTAGCGGGTTCTTGGTAGGCACTTACAGGGGGGTTCAGGGTTGGCATTAGGTAGGGGGTTCTTGGTAGGCACTTACAGGGGGGTTAGGGTTGGACATTAGGTGTGTGTGTGTGGGGGGGGGGGTCTTGTTAGGCACCTACAGGGTAGGGTTCAAGAAATATATGGCACCAGTTAGTGCATAGGAAAATATTGGTAAACTAAATTAATGATATTTTGTAGGTAGCAGCACCACCCGGTGCCCAACTTATCCAGTAGCGACACTGTCAGAATCCACTCTGCTGGCCTTGATTCCCTGGACAGTTTGTTGGTTTCCTATGCAGGTTGCATAGTTCAGTCCAGGGAAAAGAGGCCTTTTTGTCAGCTTGCAAAATTCGGGAGGCTTGCTGCTGTGGTGACTGATTTACATCCACTTATCTTGCAATTTGTATTTCTGCTTCCCTTGAAGGTTTTCGGTATAAATGTCACTTCCTCCCAGAATTCCTTGCTCGTCATAGGTTCTGTTTGGTGAGACTTACCTCAGAGCTTTAGCCTCTTTGTATCTTGTTGCTAAAATATCCTAGGGTAGTTAAATTTTGGGAGTGCATTTTGCACTCCTACTAGTGCAGTCAGTTTGGAACGAACACTTGCTGTTGTCTGGTGTTAGGCAACCGATTAGCAAGCGACCCGCTATTTGTTTGTCTTTGTTTTCCGTGTTCATTTGTTAGTCAGAGTTGGTACGTTTGTCACTGTTGCGCATAACGTGCGGTGACCGCGTTTAGTTAGTTCATTTGTTATTTTCCTTGGCGTTCGGATTGTAGTTATTTGCTGTGTCTTCCTTTACTCAATTCATGTTCTGTCTTTGCTCAGTCTTGTGTTTCTGATAGCAATCGCCTCTCTTGCGATTAGCTTTCTCACTCTGGACTGTTCGGTTGTGGTGTGTCTGCCGTTGCCGGGTGGCGACTGGATTGGTGGACATTCATATAGTCTGTCTCTGTTCTTGCTCTCTATTGACTTGCTACCTTGTTTATAATGCCCTGTGCTGCTTCACGTCGTGCAATTTCAATCTGGCATCTGTGGTTGTACAGAGGTCTTGTTCCTCTGTACTCCACAGCTCCACCTGCTGGTTGGAATTCCCCTCTACTAATGTATCTGCATATACTGGGTACTCTGCTTTTGTTATTGTGGGGATTCCCATCTGCTTCAGCGCACTTGGTGTGCACTGACGGTGGAATTCGACCCCAGATCATTACAGGACCCATCTAGTCTTCTACATAGATGAAAACAGGTTTGGCCATTGAGGGCTTATTAGGAAAACATGTGTCTGGAATGGGGCCTAAAGCAGCTTGAAATTATTTTTAAGTTTTAAACAAAACTTGAGGGTTTGATGATCCCGGAGGATCAGAGGCAGATGCTGCGCAGGTTAATGCTTTTCCGTACACAAGCCTTATGCCTTCAATAAGACACCATGTGGTCGCAATGAAAATTTCAATTAACCATGAAAAAATGTTTCCATCCGTCGCAATCCCCCGCGGGCTCCCCGTAACTGGCCGAGATGACAGCTGCCGGATCGGCGGGACAAATACCAAATCGAGCTGTTCATTAAACTTTAACACTCAAACGAGCCTCGTCTGGGTCCGTGCGCGGGGCACCGTATCCTGACAGCGGTTTCGTCCTTATCGCGCCTGACTTTCAGAAGTGGCGGTGTTTAGAAAGTGATTACGGCTGGTGGGAATTCATCAAGCTTATTTTTAGCTACAGTCATTAAATCGGGATGTGAAAAAACGTGGCGCGTCTCTAGCGGCAGACAACGCGGCAGCCGATCGTCCTTTCTAGTGTCATGGAGTGTCATCTGTTTGCTCGTCTGCAGCAGAAAAAAGTCCTATTAGTCAGCGTACAGCAACTTCAGGAAGCAAGTAAAATGAGTAAGAGCATTACTGAAATGCTTGAAGGGCTAAACACAAACGTGCGGGTGTCACAAGGAATAATGGGGGCTCCGTAGTTATACTTTCATGGGTCCTTCAACTACTTTATTACTATTATTATTGATTTATAAAGTGCAGCATATTCTGTGGCGCTGTACAAGACAAACATGGAGTACATAATAATAGAGACAATGGTATACACCAATACACAAAATACAGAAATGGTACAAAATAAAAAATTAGTCATTACAGTGACAAAAGTGAAAGTACCGTATTTTTCGGCACATAAGACACACTTTTTCTCCCCCAAAAATGAGGAGAAAAAGTCACTGTGTCAAATATGTCAAATACAGGGAGTCCTTGACTTACGAATGCCCGCCAATATGAACCACTTACCCGCCGCCGTCACAATGTAGGGACTCGCTGTACTGTTCCCGCATCTCCTCTGCTTCCCCCATGTGTTCTCCTCCACTCCCCCTGAGAAAATGTAAGCAGGACAGCTCTCATCATCCATCAGCTCCAGCGGCAATCAGAGACCTCTCCTCTCCCTCACTGTTCCCCCAGTGCCGACTTCAGCTGATTATGTCATCAGTAGAAGCCGGCACTTGGGATGCCATGATGTAGAAGAGAGGACTCTGATCGCCGCTGGAGCCAACAGATTAGGTGAGCTGTGCTGTCGCTGCTCGCGTTTATTCAGGGAGAGCAGAGGACGCATAAAGGACCAAAGGGCATACATGGGGGACACAAGAGGGGACACATGGGTGAAGGAGACACATGAGGGATAGAAGGGAACACATTGGGACACAGGAGGAAACATGGGGGACAAAGGAGGACACATGAGGTACAAGGGGGGACACAATAATTGGGGGAGAACATCTACAAGATGCTCCTGGAACATGGATGCACCAGGTGTAGTATATTTTTCCCTCTGGTTGTTTCCCTCTAAACCTAGGTGCGTCTTATAGTCCGGAGTGTCTTATATGCCAAAAGATATGGTGTAACAAATTCCAACACAAAGCGGTGAGGGAGCCCTGCCCTTGTGAGCTTACAATCTAAAGGATGGGGGGGGGGGGGGTAGTATACAGTGGCATAGCTACAATTCATGGGGCCCCCAACAAAAACCTTGATGCCTCCCCCCCATCTTCACACCCCTTCCCTTACCTCCCCTTTCTGTGCTTAAAGTGAACCAGAGAAGAAGCACCCTCATGTATTTTACCATATAGATCAGTGGGAACATTAGAGAACACCTACCCTGCTCTTTGTTTCATTATTTACAGTTCATATTGCTTCTTATCAGCCCTGATAAAATCCCTGACTGAGCATTCAGTCTGGCTTTGCTATAATGACTCAGCTATAATGATTCCTGAGCAGAGCCAGCAGGGGGCAGGCTTGGACTTGAATAGACAGCACAGAAGACAGACTCAGCTATAAAGATTCCTGAACAAAGCCAGACTGAATGCTCAGCCGAGGATTTTATCAGGGGTGATAAGAAGCAGGCGGAACAGTAAATAATGAAACAGAGAGCAGGGTAGGTGTTTTCTCTAATGTCCCCACTGATCTATATGGTAAAATACATAAGGGTACTTCCTCACTGGTTCACTTTAATGGCCCTGGGTGTCCATCTCACAAGGGTCATAAAACAAGTGTGGCCATCATGATCTTCACACCCATAACAAGTGTAGCCACAAAACCACCTGATCTGAAGTATAGTCTCCTGTATTGGAGGAAGGGAAGGTTAGTAGTTGGGGCCTCCCACAGCTCTGCGCCCCCCTGCGATCGCAGGTGCTGCTCCCCTCTAGTTAGACCCCTGATAGTATACATTAACCACTTCCGGATTCCGGGTGGTTTGGCTGATCTGTGCTGCGGGGGCTCTTCTGCCCGCAGCACAGATCAGAAATCAGGCAGGGCGATCAGACTTCCCCCCTTTTTTCCCCACTAGGGGGATGTCCTGCTGTGCCTAGCGGGGGGGGGGGGGGCTCCTCAAAGCCCCCCTCCGCAGCACTAGTCCTCCCTCTGCCTCCTTCCCTCCCTCTCCCGTCCCCTGTGTGCGGCGCAGGACGGAAAGCCGTCCTGCGCCGGATAGGCTTTAGCCTATCAGATGCCGGCGATCCCCGGCCAATCAGCAGCAGCGCCGTATATATGTAAACACCGGGGAAGATCTTCCCCACGTGTTTACATTTACCCTGCGAGACACCCTCCGTGAACTGACATGGAACTTCCATGCAATCCACTTCAGGATTCAGGGGCGTAGTTAAGCGTACGCAGAATCCTGAAGTGGTTAATCATATCTAAAGGCAGTGTGTTTTTAGAACCAAACATTCTGCAGAGCTGCACCTGACAGGACTAAAGATGCCACCGCCTGTGATAAATTTCTGAATGCAAATCAGGGCGAGGAAAGGTTTTACAAGGGGAAAACACTGACTGGGTTCTGTGTGAATAATTTATAAATATTGCAAAAAAAATTTAATCTTATCCATTAAGTTATTTTTCACTACAGGTCTTCTTTAAAGGAATACTATCAATGCCCAAGTGTTCTAAAATGACAATGTACAAATTATGTCTAAGTAACTGTTTTAACATTTTCCAACTACTGTTTTCATGTTAAATATCAGAGGCAAAAGCTTTAATTCATGGTGTGTATAGATTTTAGCTACGTTTGGAATGTCTCATTTGCAGAGGTATGAGTCTCTGCAGTTTGACATGCTAAGAGCAGTGTAATATTGAAGCAAATTATTTGAAAACAGGTATCAGGGTTTCACACACTACAGTATTACAAATGTTTGTGTTGCACATAAGATACATTTCCTCTGCTATCTGTGAGATAAAGCTCTGCCTGTCTCTGACTGAGCTCTCTGCACACACAGAGTTAACAGATACACTGTGAGGGAATCCCCCTCCCCTCATGGCTGCAGAATGCCGTCAGAAAAATTTGAAAGGAATTAGATAACAGTAATCAAATAGAGAAGTAGTGAAATGTATACACCAGTACTTAGCAGCACTTCCCAAACATTTCTTATCTCAAGTGAAAAAAAAAAAACATGTTAATCGATATTTTCCCTTTAAGTATGGCTTGTATGGTGTAGAAAGTATCCTTGCGATTCGTATCAAACCTTCTGTCCTTCAGATCCCTGGTCAGGCTGTAGAGACCTCATCTGATGGGGCGGCCGTGTTTTTCCATTCTTGGTAACTGGATGCCAGCACCAGGCTTCTGAGCCAGTAGCGCATCCAAAGGACTGTGATGATAAATAGACTTCTATATCCATGCCTTGCATTAGGTCCCAGCAAAGTCTATTCATCACACTCGCTCCTTGGCTGTCACGCCTCGTGTATGAAGAACCATTCCGTTCTTTATCATCTGCACTGAAGCCAAGCTGTTTATCACACTGCCATGATTTCCAGAAAAGGCAGCTTGGCACGGGTGAGATGAGATTTAAGGCCCCGTCCAGCGCTGCCGTTGAGGGCCAGCTTCCTGCCGAAATGTTATTGCTTGAGAATTGATGCAAGCATCAGGTGACGCTTAATTAATTAGGCCAAGAAGCTGAAGGCACTGTAGTATGCCGCAGTGTGACAAATGGAAAAAATCCAACTCTAGGTCAAAATGCTTTGTTAGTTCTGTGCAGACAAGCAGCAGAAAAGCTTGTTTTTATTGGTCCTCCTGGTTAGGAGTTCCTCTACAATCCATTTCCTGTACCACAGACTGCCTGAGCTTCAGTGTGCAATCTTCACAGGCAGTGCAGTCTGTGCCCCGCCCTATTTCAGTCTTAAAGAGGAACTGTAGCAAAACTCTTAAAATTTAAAACACATACAAATAAGAAGTACCTTTCTTCCTGAGTAAAATGAGCCATAGATTACTTCTCTCCTATGTTGCTGTCACTTACAGTAGATAGTAGAAATCCAACTTTACCAATATGTTTTGGGCTAGTCCATCTTTCAATAGGGGATTCTCAGCAAGGCTTTTATTCTTTATAAAGACTTATACAAAGATGCTGGCCAACCTCCCTGCTCACCGTACATTTGTTGGCAGTTGGACGGAGCAACTGCCATTCACAAAGTGCTTTTGAAAATAAAGAAAACCCTGAGAGCCCCCAATGAGAAGATGGGCTAGTCCAAAATATGTCGGTAATGTCAGATTTTTACTACTTACTGTAAGTGACAGCAACAGAGGAGATATGTAATTTATGGCTCATTTTACTCTGAAAGAAACATTCTTCTTATTTGTATGTGTTTACATGAATTTTAAAGATTTTTAGCGACAGAGGTCCTTTAACTACTTCAAAACCGCCTCACGCCAATGGGCGTGACCGCGGCGGCAGTGCCTAACGCCAATTGGCATCAAGTCCTGGAGCTGCAGTTTGGCAGGGAATGGCCCATTGCCAGTTCACGCAGCGGATCTCCGTGATTAGCCTGCTAGCCGCCAATCGCGGCTAGCAGGCTGTTTGTAAACAAAAGGGGAAAGAAATCCCCTTTGTTTACAACTGTACAGCGCTGCGGTCTCCGGCAGCGCTGTACAATATCGGCGTTCCCCGGCCTCTGATTGGCCGGGGATCGCCGTCCTCTCATAGGCTGATGCCTATGAGAGGTGGAACAGGACGGATCGCCGTCCTGTTCAAATGTAGCGTATGGTGGGTAGGAGGGAAGGGGAGGAGGGAAGGGGAGGGAGGGTGAAACAGCCTATTCAGGCTGGAAAAAAAACACTGCTCCCACAGCGATTGGACCCCTCTGGCGGCATGTCCCCTAAGGGACAAAAAAAGAGGTGAGTCCGATCGCTGGGCTCCATAGCTGGGCTGTGCAGGAGGCTGAAGAAACTGCACAGCCCAGCAAAGCAAAACAGAGCCTGGTCATTAGGTGGGGGGGGGGGGGGGGGGTAACATTGTGGGTGTCAAGTGGTTAATGATTCTGAGCCAAGCAACAGCAGAAAGGCCGCCCCAAAGCTCTGCTGTTTATGAGTACCCGCACAGAGGGAAATATAAAACATACTGTGAATATAAGCATTTCTATGGCATTGCTGAGCTTAGTGTTCCCTGTGCAGTCAGCAGAAAGATGGCATAAGCCTACAGCTAGCTGAAAAAGGGCGCAGGAGGCCTTGTGGTAAAAAGAGCACCACCACAGGTGGCCATTATAAAAGCTGTGGTCAGGCCGTGGGTGTGAGGCCCCAGCCGTGGGTGTGAGGGGCCGCCGGAGCTGGAGGGGATAGCGGGCAGGAAGGGGGTATTGGGCCTAGCGGCGGGGAGGGGGCCTGTGTCCCCCGTCTTCCGCTCCCCTCCAGCTTTAAAAAGTTGCATGGCTGGCTGGCTGCAGCTGTAAGAGGCAACGGGCGGGGATTACTCACCTCTTCCTCGTTCCAGCCTAGCCTGCGCTCCACTGACGTCACTTCCTGCTACGCCGCAGGAAGTGACGTCAGTGGAGCGCACGTTGGAACGAGGAAGAGGTGAGTGATCCCCGTCCGTTGCCTCTTACAGCTGCAGCCAGCCACGCAACTTTTTAAAGCTGGAGGGGAGCGGAGGACGGGGGACCCAGGCGAGGGAGGGGGGGGGTCTGACCCCCCTCCCCGCCGCTAGGCCCAATACCCCCTTCCTGCCCGCTATCCCCTCCAGCTCGGGCGGCCCCTCACACCCACGGACGGGCGGGTGCCGCACCCCCAGAAGTGCCGCCTGAGGCAAAAGTTTCACCCCGCCTCATGGGCGGGCCGGCCCTGGCTGTGGTTTGCAGCAAAGAAGAAAAGTGTGGGTGTTCGGGAGATAAGCCCGTGATTTTATCTGGTGCCTCCGTAGGCCACATTTCTCTTGTTTGCCACAAATTGCGTCTTTGCAGGAGGTGGTGGTGGAGGTGTTAAGTGTCACGCACTACCTGGGAGGGTTGAGGGTTAGGCACCGGTAGAGGGAGGTCTTAGGATTAGGCATCGGTAGAGGGAGGTCTTAGGGTTCGGTATCGGTAGAGGGAGGTCCTAGGGTTAGACATCGATAGAAGGAGGTCTTAGAGTTGGGCATTGGTAGAGGGAGGTCATAGGGCTGCGCATTGATAGAGGGATGTCTTAGGGTTAGGCATCGGTAGAGGGAGGTCTTATGGTTAGGCATTGGTAGAGGGAGGTGTTAGGGTTAGGCATCGGTAGAGGTAGGTCATAGGGTTAGACATTGGTAGAGGGAGGTCTTAGAGTTAGCTATTGGGACAGGGAGGATTTAGGGTTGGGCATTGGTAGAGGGAGGTGTTAGGGTTAGGCATTGGTAGAGGGAGGTCTTAAGGTTGGGCATCGGTAGAGGGAGGTCTTAGGGTTAGGCATCGGTAGAGGTAGGTCATAGGGTTAGACATCGGTAGAGGGAGGTCTTAGAGTTAGCTATTGGGACAGGGAGGATTTAGGGTTGGGCATTGGTAGAGGGAGGTGTTAGGGTTGGGCATTGGTAGAGGGAGGTGTTAGGGTTAGGCATTGGTAGAGGGAGGTGTTAGGGTTAGGCATCAGTAGAGGGAGGTCTTAGGGTTAGATATTGGTAGAGGGAGGTATTAGGGTTAGGTCTCGGTACAGGGTGGTCTAGGGGTTAGGCATTGGTAGAGGGAGGTCTTAGGGTTAGGTCCCGTACAGGGAGGTCTTAGGGTTAGGCATTGGTAGAGAGAGGTCTTAGGGTTAGATATCGGTAGAGGGAGGGTTCTGTGTGAGAGTAGGGTTAGGTAAGGTCATAGTAAAATATTGGTAAAGATAACCAATATTTTACTACTGAGTAAATCAGTAATTTTACCACTATTCTGCTAGCGACCCTTTTTTCCCAGGTGCCTTTTTAACATGAATGCTCCCTGTCTAACGTCCCACCAACTGTACAGTACTGTATATGTGTCTCACCCCCCTTGCCCACGTGCATTGTTGAAGGCTGACATGTCACACCGGCACAAATCCTGGCCTCCTCTAATGTCCGGAATTACCGCGAGTGCCTTTCCCACATGTTACCGGCTTTCTGTGTCCTCCATTCCCCACCATTAGCATGCACAGACCCCGACAAGAGCCTATTGGATATGTTACTGTACGCCGGAGCCCATCATGCACAAGCCGCCCCTTGCTGTTGCGCAGGCGCACCCATGACTATGAGCTTCCTGTGGGTCTCAGTGAGCGGCAGTAGGGGTGAGGAGGACAAAAGAAGCCTCTGGAGGATCTAGGGACTTCCCTCTCCTAGGTCAGGTCAGAGTTATTTCTTCCAGTTTTCACCTTGGGTTTATGTTAAGCTAGCTTCAGCAAGAAATGATTATGGAAAGGCAGAGAAGAAACACTACGCAGAAGCAAAATTGTAAAGTGGCCTCAACGTCATGTTGTCCACCCACGATCTCCGGAGAACAATGTAGCCAGCAGATCCTTCATGTAGACGGCACAGTGTGTGGAGAATCCCTCTAATCTCCTGAACAAACTCGCATCAGATTTCCTTCCATGTGACCAGCGCTGTCCTTCATTTAGAGGGAATATCGGAGCTTCTGAGAAAGTGTGACCTCCGTAATAATGAGATGACTCACCTACTACACTTGGCGGCCCACACCATCATATAGTGAAAATGCACAATGATGTATCGAGAGTATGAATTCCAGGGGAGGGGGAGGACTGAGTGGGCAGAATGTACATCCCATCTTGGCTGCTTCTGTACCTGATATAAAAGGCAGCTAACTGTAAATATACAATAATAATAGAATAACATTTGTAAAGCATTTTTTCCATAGGAATCAAAGTACATAGATATGTCTCAGATCAATACAGGGTTGCAGGCTGGACTGTGTTACAGAGAAATTAGTCAGGTGTTCATAAATGCTAGACTAAACAGGTGGCTTTTCAGTTTGGACTTAAATTATTCTCGGGATGGAGATGTCCTCATTTGGCGTGGCAGGGAGTTCCAAAGTGTAGGGGCAGCGTGACAGAAGGTTCTGTCTCCAGAGGCTTTGAGGTGGACTCTGGGGGTGACCAAGTTATTGGATCCAGGGCCGGATTTGTACTTTCCAGTGCCCTAGGCCTGCTGTCACCTGGTATTTCTCACATCAACTTGTATGTCCATCATACAGAGAAATGGATCATCAGGTGACAACAGATGTTGATTGTCATAACACACCAGGACATGTGAGAGAGAGATGCAGGGATTTGGGAGCTCTGGAATTCAGCTATTAGTGCAGAGCAGGGAGCTGGCTGGCTGCACTGCGGGACCAGAAGAAATGATTTACTTTAACATATGACCTCTTCTCTCTCCAAGTCCTGCCGCTCTTCTGATTTTAACGCCCTACGCCATGGCCTTTGTGGCCTTTCCA
Source organism: Hyperolius riggenbachi (assembly GCF_040937935.1). Taxonomy (NCBI): domain Eukaryota; kingdom Metazoa; phylum Chordata; class Amphibia; order Anura; family Hyperoliidae; genus Hyperolius; species Hyperolius riggenbachi. The sequence continues at coordinate 58,622,849 of NC_090649.1, read as the reverse complement.
GAAATCCGTCCCTGATTGGATCCTTTTGATCTGAGCAAAGGGTTGGTGTTATGAGTGAGCAAAGGGTAGGTGTTAATATATAAATAATAATAATAATGTGGCAATGGCGGAGTTGGCTTATTAACAGCCTTGCAGCGGCATTATTAACCAATTGGTTAAGGTAGCACTACCACATCCCTAAACATAGATTTGTTTCCTTTTACATAACAAATCTCCTATGCGTGTTCATGCATTCCTGCCCCCACCTCGTGTATTACATTTAACGGACCCTTTCCATACTAGATACCCACCACCTCCCCTATCCCTAATTGTTCTATTAACCCCCCATCATCACCATATATATATATTTTTGATCACAGGGCACGAATGCATGCCTACACATTTACAAAACTACAGAATCATCATCATTTATACATATGTACCCTCCGTACCACCATGAGTTAATATACCACTGAGCCCTTTTTTCCTAAATTCATCATACCCCTTTGGACGTGACTAACTCACCCTATCAAAAGGAACAGATATTCTATAGGTATACTAGGCGATCAGCTGGGTTTGGGGTGCATGCGCACACATCACACCCCTAATCCCCCAGAAAACATACCAGGTCAATATCTATATTAAGACCATCCGGTCTGAGTGTGCCCATCCGATGAATCCACTCAGTCTCCTCCTGTGACACCCTTTTAAGTTTATTACACCCCCTCCAGTTTGGGATAATGTTCTGTAATGCGCAGAAGGACAACTCTTTAGGGTCACAATTATGGTGACTACCAAAGTGGGCTGAGACTCCGTGATTGGGATATCCCTTCACAATGTTGCGAATATGTTCCCCCATCCGTTCCTTTAAAGTGCGTGTGGTCCTCCCAATGTACTGCCATCAACATTTACACCAGGCAAGGTATACGACAAACCTGTCATTACAGGTGATGAACTCCTGAATTTTAAACGTTTTGCCGTTGCTAAAGGATATCACCCTATTTGTTTTTATACCATTAGCTTCCCTGCAGGCTTTGCAGCCCCTACATGGGAAGAAGCCTGCAGTTTGCCATCCCTGCATACGCGGCACCTTTTTAGGTTCCACACAACTTGGTGCAAGGATTTGTTTTAAGTTTTGGGCTTTCCTATAGATGAATTTGGGTTGGATTGGAATGAAGCTCCTTAGTGTCAGATCAGTTCCTTGCAATGTTCCTCAGGTGAAAAAAGGAATTATTATTATTCGACTCCGACTCCTCAGTTTATGAAACCTCCGACTCCAACTCCAGGTGCCCAAAATTGCTCCGACTCCTCGACAACGACTCCAACTCCGACTTTACAGCCCTGCTTAAATGTCCCTGAGAGGAGCTCACAACCTAATCCCTATCATAGTCATATGTCTGTGTATGTATCGTGTAGTGTATGTATCGTAGTCTAGGGCCAATTTAGGGGGAAGACAATTAACATATTTGTATGTTTTTGGGATGTGGGAGGAAACTGGAGTGCCCAGAGGAAACCCACACAGATACAAGGATAACTTACAAACTCTGTGTAGATAGAAAGGAATGTTTTTACAACAGCTGAGAATTAATTCATGCAGTTTAATTCCCCAGTAATAACTACACCCAGGCTGCGCACAAAGTCTGAGATGTTCGGGTCTGGCCTCCCTATCCTTAGTGGTGCTGGCTGAGACTGAAGCTGCTTTGCTGTCAAGCGCTGAATTCCGATAACAAGAACCTCAGTTTTGTCAGCATTCAGTTTTAGCAGAACTAACCGGCATGCCTGAGGGGGATGTTGGGGACAGAACTAACCGGCATTTCTGAGGGGGACAACTGGGGACAGAACTAACCGGCATGCCTGAGGGGGATAGGGACAGAACTAACCGGCATGCCTGAGGGGGATAACGAGGATAGAACTAACCAGCATGCCTGAGGGGGATAACGAGGATAGAACTAACCAGCATGCCTGAGGGGGATAACGAGGATAGAACTAACCGGCATGCCTGAGGGGGATAGGGACAGAACTAACTGGCATGCCTGAGGTGGATAACAAGGATAGAACTAACCGGAATGCCTGAGGGGGATGATGGGGACAGAACTAACTGGCATGCCTGAGGTGGATAACAAGGATAGAACTAACCGGAATGCCTGAGGGGGATGATGGTGATAGAACTAACTGGCATGCCTGAGGGGGATAACAGGGAAAGAAATAACTGGCATGCCTGAGGGGGATAACGGACAGAACTAACCGGCATGCCTGAAGGGGATAACTGGGACAGAACTAACCGGCAGGCCTGAGGGGGAAAACGGGGGCAGAACTAACTGGCAGGCCTGAGGGGATAACTGGGGACAGAACTACTTACCAATCCTCCGGGCGCCATCTTCTACACTTCCTGCAGCTCTTAGCGGCTTTATGGTGTCCATGCATGGCTTCTGGCATGTCACCTGACCCAATGAGGGTCAGGTGACACATCAAGAGCCATACACAGAGGAGGCCAGAAGGTTGCTAGGAGCTGCAAAATGTTTAGAAGACATTACCCGGAGGATCGGTAAGTAGATTCTGCTGCACAGGTGAAGGTTTGTGCTCAAGCAACCGGCAAGCACCCATACCCGGCATCAGGCAATCCTGACTGTGCCGTATACTGGGGACTTTACTGTATATTGTTTTCCTACTGAAAAAAAAAATGTTTGAAAAGGAAAATGCTTGGAAACTTGTTGGAACTGAAATCTAATGGTGACCCTGGTCTCTCTCTTCCCGCCAGTGTCGTGCCTGCAGAGGACGCGCTCGTACGCAGAGGAACGTCTGTTCAAGAATCTGTTCAGTGGATATAACCGATGGTCCAGGCCAGTGCCCAATACCTCAGATGTCGTCATTGTCAAATTTGGCTTGTCCATCGCCCAGCTCATAGATGTGGTGAGTGCCAGATTACACCTCTCTGAACAGAGACTTTGTGGTTTAAAAGGTTCCCTAAGTTCACGTGACATGATGAGATAGACATGTGTATGTACAGTGCCAAGCACACAAATAACTAAGCTGTGTTCTTTTTCTTTCATTTCTGCATGAAAGAGTTCAATATCAGGCATGCAAGTAACAGTTTCTTTCCAGTCGGGCCCTAGCTGGACTATAGCTAATCTGCACTGATAAGGAATTAAAACCAATAAGCTCTTTTCTGGCAGAGAACAGCTTCTGAGCGCAGGGGATAGATTAAAAGATCAATTGTTCATATATTTTTGCTTCTGGGACACTGAAAGACTATCAGTCACATGAGACAATACAACATTAAACATCATTTTTTTACCTGATACACCAAAAATAAAACTTTAGGATTAAAAAAAAAAGTCATTTTTAGACTTCAAGTATGTTTTATACTGTATTTAAACTTTCCGTCTCATCCAGAAAAAGAACCTTGTTTAGCCACTTCCCCTCCCACAGGACGAGTAACTACTTCCCTGCAAATTCCCTCTTCCCCTTACAGGGACGTAGCTACTACGTCCCTTCCAGCCGCACAGTGCCGTTCACCCCTCCGCGCGCTCGTTATTGCCACCAATCGTCGTTAGGAGATGTATGAATGGGTGCGCAGTTCCCATATGAACGGTCACAGGCATCAAAGAGATGCCGCGATCATTTGCTTACTTTAGTAATGTTAGTAATGTTGTCCAGTTACTGGAGCTCTGCACATCCATGCAGATAGATCATTCGGGTACAGCCTCTATATTAAAGCGCTGCAGATTTTAACTGCTTACTTTTTTCGCTGAAGTGATCCTTTAAAAAAATTCACTGGTATTTCAGCAATGTGATGTTAGCATGGCTACTTGCTGAGAATACTTTCCCTTTAAGTTGTAAATAAATAATTCTATTGATGTCTTGACCCAAATGTGCTGCACAATATAATTTGATAGTCAAGACGAAAAATCCTTGAAATGAAATTCTCACATTCCTGTATTTACAATTACCTGCCAATTCTGACTGATCCCATAATCCCGCACATAAAGAGGATTAGAGATATTTTTTCTCTGTGTTATCAAGCAACACAGAATGAAATGTGATGTACAATGGATATGCATTCGTTGTGTGATTACTGATGACATGGCTCATTCTAACGGGACGGGGAAAAAAAGGTACAGTGATTGCATTCTCCCAGAATCCTCTGCTTCACGACCTGCCATTGTCTGACCACACTGCTTATATCCAGAGCTCAGTCTTATGCTAGGCATAGACGAGTCGACCCGGCTGCTCGATTAGCCGCCGGATTGACTCCCGACGCCGTCCAGATCGATTCCCGCTCATCCCCACGGGTGCTCCTTATCTTACGCTCAATTCCCCGCTATTGTCAGCCCACGGGGATTGAGCGGGGAATCGATCCTGCGGCTCATCGGACCTGACGGAAATTATCAATCGAGCCATCAGTGGCTTGATTGATAAGGAATAATCCTACCGTGTATGCCCAGCATTGGAGCTTCAACAGGAGTGTAACTATGCCTGACGGGGCCCCCCTTCCTATAATCAGACCCCCTACCTTTACCTCTGTGTCCCGCGAGGTGGTGGGGGGGGCAAACATTTCTTTGTTACAGCTGATACAAATCCTGCAATACATCTGCTGTGTGTCCATCTGTTCTGTGCAAGAGTTCAGGTTCTCTTTAAGTAAAGATCTCACAAGGTGATCCTTTGGTGCAGTCTGCCCGGCTACCAATGCCGCTGGGTGGAATGCTGCTATGTCCTGCCCAGGGGGCAAGTAAGAGGGCTGCCAAGAAGCCACCTCGTCCCAAGTTTTCAGAAAGGGTTAAAGGAATACTGTAGGGGGTCGGGGGAAAATGAGTTGAACATACCCGGGGCTTCTAATGGTCCCCCGCAGACCTCCTGTGCCCGCGCAGCCACTCACCGATGCTCCGTCTCACTTCTGGAATTTCAGACTTTAAAGGGAACCAGAGACGAACTGTACTGAAAAAATGAAAAAGCTTTTATACGTACCTGGGGCTTCCTCCAGCCCCATAAGCCTGGATTGCTCCCACACCGCCATCCTCCGCTGCCTCTATCGCCGGTACCGGGTCCCGTCACTTCCGGCGGACGCAGCCAATTGTACGCAAGAGCAGGGACTCCCTCCATATCCTTAGGCATGCGCCTGCGTAGTATGGAGGCGCATGCGTAAGGATATGGAGGAGTCCCTGCTCTTGCGTACAATTGGCTGCGTCCGCCGGAAGTGACGCACTGCGCTTGCGTCGACTGGCCGGGACCCGGTACCGGCGGATAGAGGCAGCGGAGGACGGCGGCGTGGGAGAGATCCAGGCTTATGGGGCTGAAGGAAGCCCCAGGTGTGTATAAAAGCTTTCTTCCAACGTCTCTGGTTCGCTTTAAAGTCGGAAAACCACTGCGCCTGCGTTGCCGTGTCCTCGTTCCCGTTAATGTCACCAGGAGCGTACTGCGCAGGCCCAGTATGGTCTGTGTCTGCGCAGTACGCTCCTGGTGACATCAGCGGGAGCGAGGACACGGCAACGCAGGCGCAGTGGTTTTCCGACTTTAAAGTCTGAAATTCCAGAAGTGAGCCGGAGCATCGGTGAGTGGCTGCAGGGGCACAGGATGTCTGTGAGGGACCATTAGAAGCCCCGGGTAACTTCAACTCATTTTCCCCCAACCCCCCTACAGTGTCCCTTTAAGTAGTCAAAACAAAAATAATACAGTTGTACACATACGTGTTCCCTATTTATTTATGTTAGATATATCCAGTCCAAGTTCTCAGTCAGGACAACCTAGTGCGCACTTATCAAAGAAACAATAATGACACCAGTCTGTCCAGGGACATATATCTAAAATACCAATATTCTATTACCGGTATTTGGCTAAACCTAACCCTACTCACACACAGAACCCTCTCCCCTGACGCCTAACCCTAACCCCCCCCCCCCCCCCACCTCTGTACAAAATACCTACCTGACACCTACCCCCCCCCCCCCCCCTCTGACAAACTCACTACCTGATGCCTATCCCCCGCCGCACAGCCCCCCCCTGTACAAACTATGTACATAACGTCTAAACCCCCCTCCCATCCCCCGGACAAACTCGCTCCCTATCGCCTAACCCTAAACCCCCCCTGCATAAGCTACATACCTGATGCCTGACCCCTCCCCATGGCTAACCTTAACTCCCCCGCCTCCAATGCCCCCCAGGCACCCCTTCTCCCCCCAGCTGCAAGAAAACATGGGCGCCTATTGAAATATCAAAATATCAGCAGTGAGGCATAATTTGGTCGCCCGCAGCACCCAATAAATTGACCCTCAATGTCGATATTTCAATAGGCGCCATAGGCGTCAAACCCTTCGGCGCTAGCGGGGCGCCCAAATTGCCTGCTTCAGTCCAGCATGCACCCACTCTAGGCAATACAGGCATATTCCTGTGATAGCGGCAAAATTACACACGCACACGAAACGTTGATCTGGATATAGAGAGTGCTGACATGAGTTGAATTACGAAGCAACACAGCAAAATCATCTCCAATGCTGGAAAGCAAAGTGCAACAAAACTACAATAGAGTAGAGTGGCACAGCAGCACATAAGACCTAATATGCCTATTAACAAAACACACAGTGCCATCTTCTGGCCATTTGACAGATGCAAGGTCTAAGCATGAAAACTGTTGCATGTATATACTGTATTCCAGCAATTTCTATACCCCCACTCAAGACGCCCAACAACAATAGTTTCGGATGGTTAACATAGCTATATGTAGACTAAAGTAAACCACCCTGTTGCTATTTCCAAGACTGCCGGATTTCCATACATTCCTGGTACATTAAATCACGGTGGCTGCGCGCTCACGGAGACTCATCTGTTTTGTGCCGCGGCGGCAGATCTCTGGATGCTGAATAGGTGAATTTACAGAGATTAATATGGAATAAATCCTGCACAGCTCAATACACATGTAATCTATCAATTATTGGCGTGTGTGGCTTTCACTGCCGCTGTCATGTTCGCTCTCAGAAATAAAGGCAGATGAGAATATGGAGTATGGCGATAATTAAGAATGACCCGCGTGACATTGTAGCACGGCTCCGACAAGTAAGATACACATTATTTTACTAATCTATCAAACTGCGCTAAACGCGCGTTACTTCGCCACGATGATGTATACGCTGCAGAGAAGAGGGGATGGAAGAAAAATCTGATCAGCAGAAAGTTCTGCATTCTAGTTTCTGCTTTTCATTTTTTACTTATTTAAAGTGACACTAAAGCACAAAAAAAAAATTATATGTAGTAGGGATAATTTATAGCACATTAGTAGCAAAGAAAAGTCTCATATTTTTTTTGTCAGTTATATAGCCTGTTTTTCTATAACATTGCATTATTCTCTAATATTTGCAGTTTACAAATTACACTCATTATTTTAAACTATAAAACAGAGCAGAGCTAATGACCCTTTGAACTTTCCTGCAGGAAAAACCTTAAACAAACAAGAAACAGTGAGAGACAAGTAAAGGGCCCGTTTCCACTAAGGGCCAGTGCACGCCAAAAAGCACTAGTTTAATCGCAAACACACAGCACTTTTTGAAGTGATTTTCCTAGGCGATTCTCGGCATGTGCCTAGCGATTTTCTAATCAGGTCCAGTGATTTTTGGAGCGTTTGGGTGTAGCGTTTGTTATTTTTTGTTACAGTACAGCTGTAACTGAACAGCTTCTGTAACAAAAACACTTGGAAAACCGCTCTGATCTAGCGCTTTTCAGAGTGATTTTCCAATACTTAACATTGAGGCTGAATCGCCTCAGAAATCAACAGAAATGCTGCAGGACCCGAGTTTGCATTTGGGGAAAAATCCCATCGCTCTGTTGTGCTCCATCCCATTCAAATACATTAGCCAAGCGCTTTTCATAGCACTGGCATTTTTAAAAGCACTCAGAAGCGCTCTTGGCGTGCACCAGCCCTATCATGAATTTGCATGCAGATTCACTTACAAGTCAATGGGCCTGTTTGCATTACAGGTGAAATTTGCTTCCCCCGCAGGCGAAAAAAAACTATTTTCTGTGCAGTTTATGCGTTTACACGTGCGGAAGTCAGTAGTAATAAATGGTGACAGGAAAATTTTAGCGGGAGTTTAGCCTGTCTAATTCCCCCTCATCTGTGACTAATCACCACTGTAATTTGATCTCTCAGCTGTGTCAGCCCAGGAATCTCTATGCCACAGCAGAGCAGCTAGATTGTAAACACAGGATGTTAACACTATGGGCTTGATTCACAAAAGAGTGCTAACTGATAGCACTGCCATTTTCGTGCGAATTTTAGAGCAAAACAATAATGTTTTTGCGCGCAAACACGAATTTTCGTGTGATACCGATATAGTTTGCACACGAAAATTCGCGTTTGCATGCAAAAACATTATAGTTGTGCGTGAAAATTCGAGATCGCGCGAAACGCGAAACTTCATGCGAAAACGGCTGTGCTATCAGTTAGCACTCTTTTGTGAATCAAGCCCTATGTCTGCTTCCATTAAAAGCAGGAAGTAGACACACTCCAGATTTATTGCAGGATTTATATCATCTGAAAGAAAGAAATATTTTTTGTGTAAAGGTTACCGTATTATGCTGTTGCTTATCTCTTAGAGCAGAGCGGAAGTTCTGAGTTCAGGTCTGTCTTAGATCCTTTAGTGCTATGCTGCCAGTTACAGCACTTGTTACATTGGTTACAGAGGATCGCGGTCTCCAGTCTCACAACAGATAGGATCAGTGACATGTTAATTTCTGTTGCAAATTTGCTGCAAATAGCATATAACTTAAAAAAAAGAAGAAGAAGAAGATCCCTTCAAAGTCGGCAGCTTCTAACTTTGATAGGCTCAGTTTTAAGTCGCCCTTTATTTGTAGTAAATTTGCAGAAAAACTCCATCAATTAGCATCGCATTGATCATCTGCATCCCAGTGTTCCGCTGTTGCTAGGTTACCATCCTCTTTGTAACTCCCGACTCTTCTGTTCTGCTTACTTCAAGGAAAGCGAACGTCCTCCCCGTGCTACACACACATTAAGGAAAGTAATAAATAACGACCTGGTGTTAATATTTCCTCCTCAACTGAGCGTACGTTCGGCCGGACCCCGGCTATAATAAATATTGAAGCCGCCATTTTCCAGCTTTCATTTCGCAGCTATAAATATTAATACGTTTCCCCCGCCGACGATTAGGATTCGGCTGTGTATTGATGGCGCTGCCCGGGCCCAGCGGGGTAATGGGATATTTGGCGGGGATCCTCCATCTGTAGATAACTCTTTTTTTCTCTTCCTCCGCCCGCCTGGCTGAAGTCATTAAATGCTCTTCCTATTTTTATTTCCTCCCGACTCCTCTTCCTCGGCATGAATGAAAGCGCTTTCTATAATGTGCTGGAATCGGCAAAATTCTAATTTCACAAAGGATTCCTCCAAAATACAATTACCAGGGTGCCCGGGACATGAAGGCCTGTGGGGTTTGTCGGTGGCGAGCCAGGCCGGCTGACACGCGCGATAAGCCAGGGGTGGCGAGACGTGTTCTGGGACGTGTTATGTCCATGCTGAGTGTGACCTGCAGGCTGCTGATTTCAATTGAGATATATTCCTTTATTATTATATTTTTTTTACATATACGGTACATTTTGTGTTTTTCATTTCTTTCTTTCTTTTTTTTTTTTTTTTTCAGGATGAAAAAAATCAGATGATGACAACGAACGTTTGGCTAAAACAGGTATGTTGATATATATTTACGACCTGAAGTGGCTACCTTATTTGCTTATCTATTTGAGTAAAGTTCTGGAGGCACATCCTACTGGGGTTCGTTTATAAATATGGTGGTCAGCCGCATCATATTAGGTACCCCCCTTAAAGTGAACCAGAGACAAAGCACCCTCATGTATTTTACAATATATCAGTGGGAACATCAGAAAAAACACCTACCCTGCTCTCTGTTTCATTCTGCACTGCACAGCTTGTTACTTATCAGACCTGATCAAATCCCTGACTGAGCATTCAGTCTGGCGTTGCTATAATGACTCCTGAGCAGAGCCAGCAGGGGGCAGGCTTGGACTTGAAAAGACATCACAGAAGACAGACTTAGCTCTAAAGATTCCTGAGCAAAGCCAGACTAAATGCTCAGTCAAGGGTTTTATAAGGGCTGATAAAAAGCAAGCTGAACAGTAAATAATGAAACAGAGAGCAGGATAGGTGTTTTCTCTAATGTTCCGACTGATATATATGGTAAAATACATGAGGGTGCTTCGTCTCTGGTTCACTTTAAGTTTTTATGTTAAAATTAAAAGAAGGGGTGAAAAAATCTAAAAAATAAAAATCAACTGACACTTCATTATTATTTTTCTCTTTTTGTAGGAATGGAATGACTACAAGCTCCGGTGGAACCCCGCGGACTACGATAATGTGACGTCTATCCGCGTTCCATCAGAGATGATATGGATTCCAGACATTGTTCTCTACAACAAGTAAGAATCAGAAAAGCGCAGAATAAAAACAGCTTTGCGCAATGGTTTGTTAGTAGGGATGGTCAATAAGATGCGAATCATTGAGGCTTGCATGCATGCAAATTGTATGCTGATGAGAAGTGGGCCAGGCCACCTCCAAGTGGAAGAGGACGTTTATTGGCATGGCCCAGTCGCAAGTTTCATACATTCTTGTTCTAAAATGTGCAACGCAAGCCAACATTATTTGCATCTGATTGACCATCTCTGTTCCTATGAGACCAGTGTGCAAATAGATTTAAAGTGAACCCGAGGTGAGAGGGATATGGAGGCTGCCATATTGATTTCCTTTTAAGCAATATCAGTTGCCTGGCTATCCTGCCGATTCTCTGCCTCTAATGCTGGGCATACACGGTGCGATCCGGTGGCTCGATTAGCCGCCGGATCGACTCCTGCCGTGTCCCCGCGCGTCCGCTCGTCCGCCCGAATCGATTACCGCTCGTCCCCACCTATCTTCCGCTCGATTCCCCGCCATTGTCCGCCCGTGGGAATCGAGCGGGGAATCGATCCATTCCTGATCGGACCTGTCGGATATTATCAATCGAGCCCATCAGCGGCTCGATTGATAAGAAAGAAACGCACCGTGTATGCCCACCATAATACTTTTAGCCATAGACCCTGAACAAGCATGCAGCAGTTCAGGTGTTTCTGGCAGTATTGTCAGATCTGACAAGATTAGCTGCATGCTTGTTTCTGGTTCAGACACTACTGCAGACAATAGATCAGCAGGACTGCCAGGCAACTGGTATTGTTTAAAAGGAAATAAATATGTCAGCCTGCATATCATTCACTCTCACTTTGGGTTCACTTTAACTTGGGTTTTCGTTTAGTATGTTAATGAATAAGTAATGCTGGGCATACACGAGTCGATCCGGTGGCTCGATTAGCCCCCTGATTGACTCCCGCCGCATCCCTGCTCGTCCGCGCCCGGATTGACTCCCGCCGCCGCCCCACTCATCTGCGCGTGCGCCCGGATTGACTCCCGCCGCATCCCCGCTCGTCCGCGCGTGCGCCCGGATTGACTCCTGCCGCCGCCCCGCTCATCCGCGCGTGCGCCCGGATTGACTCCCGCCGCATTCCCGCTCGTCTGCGCGTGCGCCCGGATTGATTCCCACTCGTCCCCGCCGCCACTTCATATCTTCCGCTCGATTCGCCGCTATTGTCCGCCTATGGGTACCGAGCGTGGAATCGATCCCCGCGGTGAACGGACACGTCTGATATTATCAGTCGAGCCATTAGGCTCGATTGATAAGCCTCCCTCGACGCCGTGTATGCCCAACATAAAAGGCTGGATCATTTGTTTGTCAGAAAGACATAACGATTTACAATCTTGTAGCTGATCAATCCTTCCATTGATATCCCAGTAAGTAAACAATCCAATAGGAATGCAATAAGAGCAGAGGTGTAGCTCCAGGGGAGCACTCCCTGTAACCGCGGAGGGGGGGGGGCAGAGTTGTAAGGGGCCCCAACTCCTACTTCCTTCCCTTTGATAAAGGAGTCAGATTTTTGTGGCTTTATTTGTTATGGGTGTGAATATCTTGTTCTATGGCCCTTGTGAGATGGGCCCCCAGGGCTTTGAGGGTCACAAAGGATAGGAAAGGGAAGGGATACATTGGGGGGCCCCATAAAAGAATGAATAAGAGCATAAACGCATGCTTTATTATTTTTCTGGCCTCGCCCTTATTTCATCTTCACCCTTTTTCCCTTTTTTGGCGGGAGGGGAAGGCAAGGGGTGGTTTGGGAAAGTGTGGCGGGGGGGATTTTTTCAATTTCTTCTTTCTTAGGCCCAGTGCACAGCAACTGCTAGCAGATCCTGTAAACGCTAGAGGTTTTTGGAGCAGATTTCAGAGCGATTCTAGGTTTTCTAAACATGCCTAGCTTTTTTTGGAGCGCTTTTGTGTATCAGATTACAAATATTGTTACAGTAAAAACTGTTACTGAACAGCTTCTGTAACAAAAACACCTGGAAAACCGCTCTGATGTAGCGTTTTTCAAAGCGGTTTGAGCTTTTCCTATACTTTACATTGAGGCAGAAACGCTTCTGCAAACCGCAAACATGCAGCAGGAGGCACATTTGCGTTTTGCTAAAAACCTCAAACCGCTGGTGTGCGTTGAAATACCCCATTGAAGTTCCCATTGAAATACATTAGTCAAGCGTTTTCACAGGCGGAAGCGGTTTGCACCAGGCCACAAAGTAAATCTGTAATAAAGAAAACTTCCCCTGGGGGGTACTTACCTCAGACTTTGGATCCTAATGAGGCTTCCCCCCTCCTCAACCTCGGCAATCCAGCGCTTGCAGCCCCCGAACACCGGAGAGGTAAATGTTTACCTACTGCGATCCAGTGAGGCGCAGTGGCGGATTTCTGACAGGCATAAATAGCCGAGCCTGATCGGGTCCCACAGAAATAGCCGAGCCTGGTTGGGTCCGCTCTACTGCATAAGCGCAGAAGAACGGACCGAATCGGGCTCCGCTATTTCCACTGGAGTCCATCAGAAAGCTGCTTCTGCTCCTGCGGAGGAGTACAGAAGGTTAATGTTGCAGCTGCTATTGCGCCTGCGCCACAGCCGACAAACTTGTTGGCTTATTTTTCAGAGGCTGCCAGTTCTGGGTTGGCCTGACTGAGGAGGATGGGGGAAGCCCTTTAGGATCCAGAGGCTTCCCTTCCTGAGGTAAGTATCACCCCCAAACCTCCCCCCCCCCCCCCCCCCACACACACACACACACATTTTTTTTCTTACACTATCCCTGTAAATAACTGTCTGCACTTGTGAGGGGTTGTGGGGCAAACGGACCTTGGGGGCTCCATGCTATCCAGCAGGGGGGTGGGCCTTACTCGTGCAGTAAATAAAGGCGCCAGTAATGCCGATAGTAAATTATCGGTATTAAATACCAATATTTTACTATAAAAGTGTAAAATATCGATATCAAATACCGATATTTTACTATGGCCAAACCTAACCTTACTCTCATTACAGAACCCTCCCACCCAGGAGCGTTGATAGCTCCAAAAGATCAGTGGCACATGCCCAGGATCTATTCTGGGGTGCCCTGAATGTCCCCCAGGCAGAGTCAGCTGTGATGCCTCAATGCTGGGAGCTGTGGTGCATCAATCAGGGGTATGCTGGGTGCTGTGGTGCCTCTATGTAGGCATACTGGGGGCTGTGGTGCCATGCTGGGCACTGTAATGCTGTTATGGAGGCATGCAGTGAGCTGTGGTTCTTCTATGGGGGAATGCTGGGAGTTGTGGTACCTTGAGAGCATGGGAGGGGTCCACTACAGTAGAAGGTCAGGGAATACTATGGAGGGGGGAAGGGAACTGCCAGATAGCCTTGCAGCAGTCCAGCCCGCCCAGCAGAAAGCCAGACTAGACAGCACAGAAACCAGGTAACTCTGCCTAGGTATGTTTAAGCCACTGCCACTGCCACTACGTGTCTGTGAACTGAGCTGTGATATGCTGCATTTTTGTTTTTTTATGTATTAATGGAGAGGGGAGGGTTCATCCAACATTTTGCTGGGCAGGCCTACTTAGACGGCTGTTAAGTTCATGTAAATTTGGCCCACCCACATTCTGGTGCGTGGCCACACCCATTTTCTGGCTGGAGTGCACAAAAGTGCCCCGGATCTTTTAGGATCCTAGCAACGCCCCAGCTCCCACCCAACGCCTAACCTTATCCCCCCCCCTCCTCCTCCCGCACACACTGCCTGCCTAATGCCTAAAACTATCCCCCCACACACACACTACCTGCCTAATGCCTAAAAATAACCCCCAGCCCCCCCTACCCCGCAGGCACACTACCTAACTAATGCCTAAACCTAAACTACCCCCCCTCTTCCCCGTACACACTATCTACTCATAGGCCCCCCTCAGATCAGGGCCAGCGCAGTGTCTGGGGACAGGCACAAGTTGAGACACCAGACTATCTGCAGGTATCCTGCATTTAACAGCACCGCCCCCTTTCCTTCCCTGCTACAGGTAAAGGGGCACTATGGCGAAAAAGTGTAAATTTAAAATATGTGCAAACATATACAAATAAGAAGTAAGTTTTTTCCATAGTAAAATGAGCCATAAATTACTTTTCTCCTATGTTGCTGTCACTTTCAGTTGGTAGTAGAAATCTGACAGAAGCGACAGGTTTTGGACTAATTAATCTCTTCATAGGGGATTCTCTGGGAATAATTTATTTTCAAAAGCACTTAGTGAATGGCAGTTGCCACTGTGCAGCGAGCAGGGAAGCTGGCCAGCATCACTGTTTAAATCCTTTTTTATTAAATATATTTATAAAAAATAAAAGCCTTGCTGAGAATCACCTATGAAGATATGGACTAGTCCAAAACCTGTCACTTTTGTCAGATTTCTACTACCTACTGTAAGTGACAGCGACATAGGAGAAAAGTAATTTATGGCTCATTTTACGCTGGAAAAAACATACTTATTATTTGTCTATGTTTGCACATATTTAAAATTTTACAGTTTTTCGCCCTAGTGCCCCTTTAACTTTGGATGTAGCAGCACAGCTATGTGCCCTGCTGTGTAAAGACTTCACTTTCCCCTACATTAGCAATGTCCGCTGTCCTCATTATCTGTATACAAACTGCTCCTGATCGGACCCGTCGTCGAACGGGAGCAGATCGGACACTTAGGAAATAATCGTCAGATCCTGTCAGTTGGACGGGAAATTGCATTATGTCTACCCAGCATGATGTCCTACCATATTATTATACTGTATTGTGCGCGGCCGGTTTGCCCCTGGTACCTAATGCCTAAACCGCCCCTTGCACTCACTACCTAGCTACCGGCGCCTTCTCTCCCCCACGCCGCATTGCTTCTGCGGCAAGGAAATCTTGGCCACCACAAAAAAGCGACTAATTTCCAATCTCGCGCCTAATTCCCGATATTTTGTATTGGCGCCTGTGGCGGGGCACAATTAGTCCACTAGCCACATGTTTCGGCTCCTTACATTCTAGTTGTGCCATTGTACAAGTTGTCTAAGTGCATCATCCACAAATATGAAGCAAATGTGAACAGAACAAGTGCAAAAATAAAGAAAACTCAAAACATCCGCAAAATAGTGAAGTATGGCAGAGCGGCCCGTAAAAGACTCTGGACGGCTAAAAAGTGAGCAGTCACCTCCTGTGCGCGGCGTGCCTGCGGGTAAACATCTCACACGGCTGACTTTGTAAGAACTTTATTTTCGGAGCACGGGGAGGAATGAATTGCTTTCATCTATCTAATGTCAAATGAATTTGGTGGCTTAATGAGCTCAGTTCGCAGACAGCAGCCGTGACGCCTGTCAGTACGGTTCGCCGCCGCTGTTTTGCATAACAAAGCAATTATCCGGCAGCCCTGGCATGAGCCGCGGCTAGGAAGGCTAATAATTCATTATGGCGTGTTTATTGTGTCACCAGCGAGCTGACTGCCAAACATCCCCACTCCTGTCACAGGCTGCAGGGGGACAAGTGTCACAGCACCGGCCTCTTGGGCATGAGAGGGTTAAAGCGCGGAACTTTACATTTTTAAGTCCCTCTTCATTTTTTTTTTTTTTTGTTCTGCCCCCTCCTTCTCTGAAGAGCCTAAAAATTTGAAATAGCTGGTCACATGACCACCGCTGTTCCTGGTTATCCCCCCAAAATTTTGGTTGGGGCCCCCCTTCAAATAGATTATAAGGCACCTTTGAGTTCCTTCTCTCACCCACACCTGAGGCACCTTATTTGTGGCTACAAGCACTATTAGGCACTGCTATTTGGCCTGAGGAAGTGGGTATGCATCCACGAAACGCGTTGACATTAATCTTCATTGAGGTAAGCCACCTCACTTTTTTTGTTGTATTTATTTTTAACACATTTTATCTTCTCTGGGCGCCTCCTCTACTACACCAGGTTTAGGTAGCCAGAAGTGCCCCCCAGAATTAGACAACTCCCCATTATCGGCAGTCAGAGGTAGCCCTCCATTATATGTAGCCAGAGGGTTCCACAGTAATAGGTAGACCCTCCAGTATGAGTAGTCAGAGGGGCCTCCAGTACTAGATAGCCCCCCAGTATAGGTTGCCAGAGGGGCCCACAGTATTAGGTAGCCCCCAGTATAGATTCTCTACTTTTCTCCACACTGATCTCCAGGGGGCCCACTGCAGACTCCATTATCATCACCCACCATTGCCACTGGACCCCCCTTGGCTGTGGGCCCCATAGCAGCTGCTATGGCTGCTATGATGATTCCTACGCAACACTGCTGTGATGTTGAAGGAATGTTCTGAAAGGGAGAAATGTGGCTAAACTGTGTCTCACCACAAGGGCCAGGCCAAGGAGTAGGTTTCTGAGGCAGGTTTCTGGAGAGTAGAGATGTAGCGAACGGTTCCAGGCGGACTTTGGAGGTTCGCGTTCGCCTGGACCAAGTGAACTTTTGCGGAAGTTCGATTCGCCCCATAATGCACTATGAGGGTCAACTTTGACCTTCAGCATCACAGTCAGCAGGCACATTGTAGCCATTCAGGCTACACTAAGCCCTGAAGCCCCACCCCCCCCTTGTATAAGGCAGGCTTGCCGGCCATTACACTCACTCGTGTGCCTGCTAGAGACAGACTAGGGACAGCTGCTGCAGACTTGTTCTCCTAGGGAAAGATTAGTTAGGCTCTTGGTCTTGGCTTGCTCCTGGCTGATTGTTATTGCTAAAATAGCACCCCTCAACAGCTCTTTTGAGAGATAATGTTTTCCAGATGTGTTTTTTTTTGTGTGTGTTGCTCACTGACATTATACAGCCCTATCTGTTGCAGCTGGACCTTGGTAATTGTTATTACTGTGCCAGCCAGGCCCTGCCTAACTATCTATGCTAGGACACCTACCTATGACTACCTAACTACTGGGGCACCTACTTACCTATACGGGGACATCTACCTACCTACCTATACTAGGGGACCTACTTTTGCCTACCTACCTATACTGGGTCTCCTACCTATGCCTAGCTAACTACTGGGTTTCCTACCTATGTCTAGCTAACTACTGAGGCACCTACCTATGCCTACCTACCTATACTGGGACTCCTACCTATGCCTACCTACCTATACTGGGTCTCCTACCTATGCCTAGCTAACTACTGGGACACCTACCTATGCCTACCTACCTATACTGGGACTCCTACCTATGCCTACCTACCTATACTGGGACTCCTACCTATGCCTAGCTAACTACTGGGACACCTACCTATGCCTACCTACATACAAGAAGATAATAAGGTTGTTGCTTCATTGTGGACAGACCAAATTTGATCAGCTGGACAGTCACTGTTGTTCTATCATTTAGCTACCACAGCCCGGCGACCATATGGGCTTGAAAACCGCCACGGCCTACACTCTCGCCGCGGTGCGCACCAGTCTAGCACGGCCGTCACTACGCAAACAGCTTTTTACGGTGCGTTACACAGTGAGTTTGGTGCGTCAGTGTGAAGCAGAACTCTAATTACACTCCCTGATTGATGTATACACATGCAAGATGTTTGAAAGCGCGTTAGGCCTGCAATTTAGCATTCAATGTCATTTCTGCCCTTAAAACGCTGCTTTGCGTCACATCCAGATTTTTCCCCGAGACTTTGGGCATGTATCCCACTCCGCCATGCCCCCCTCCAGGTGTTAGACCCCTTGAAACATCTTTACCATCACTTTTGTGGCCAGTATAAATTTTTCTATTTTTCAAAGTTCGCATCCCCATTGAAGTCTATTGCGGTTCGTGAACTTTTCCGCGAACCGAACCTTCCGCGAAGGAGGTTCGTGAACCGAAAATCGGAGGTTCACGACATCTCTACTGGAGAGTCTTGCTTCCCACATCTCTGCAGCAGTCCCAGTTTAGTTACGATGTGCCTCCTTCCTTCTGTTCTCACATGCCCCACCCATTCCCCAAGTGAATTGTTGTCCTACTTGCATAGCCCCACCAAAAGCCACAACATCATGCACTGTACAGCCTCCCTCCCCAGCAACAGACACATCACTAGTGTTTAGTGATGCATCTGTACAGATCCCAGCTCTGAACTATAAGCCAAAGGGATTGAGCCCCAATCCCTGTGGGTGACATTAAGGCCACTTTCACAGTAGGCCACTTTTTTTGCATTGTGTTACCCTTTCTGTACACAGGGTAATGCTACAGCAATGATGTCTATAGGACCTTGTACACTAACCGAGCTGTGTCGCGTTGTGCCCGAAGTTTCCGACCCGCGGCAAAGTCAGCAGGTAATTCTAGAGGAGGACAATAAAAGCTCATGTGCAGATCTGAGATTGCGGTCGGTATCTGGAAACTAGTGAGGAGATGTACCGGGGAGAGAGATTGTGGAGAGCCCTGTAGGTTAGAGTTAAGAGCTTGCACTAGATCCTCTCGGTAATTGGCAGCCAATGAAGAGCTTGACAGAGAGGAGCAGCAGAGGAAGAGCGAGAAGAAAGATGAATGAGGCAAGTAACCGAGTTCAGTACAGATTGGAGCAGTGCCATTCGGTTAGTTAGATGTTCTCCAAGCAATATATTACAATAGTCCACTCAATCTGAAGCATAGTCCCCTGCATCGGAAGGAGGGAAGGTTAGTAGTTAGGGCCTACAACAAGCTCTGGGCCCCAGCTGCACTCGCAAGGGCTGCTCCCCTCTAGTTACGCCCCTGCCACCTACCCACCCTTTTTTGCCAAATGTTTTCAGTAATGTTGACCACCAGGTTGGGGAGAACTAAATTAAGATGCAATGAGCACTAGAAAAGGTAGAAGTTTTGCCTCACCGTTTGCCTCCTGTACTATGTGGATTTTACAGGTGTAAGTGAAGTCTCAGATGAGATATAAACCAGGCCCCAAGACACTTAGCAACCAGGGACAGATCTAGGGGGGGGGGGGGGGGCAAGCGGGTATCTTGCCCCAGGCGCAGTTTGTTGAATTCTTAAAAAAGGCGCAAAATGAATGGCAGTTTAGGCGCCAAAACCTGACCTTTAGGCGCCAAAATCTGACCTTGCCCCAGGCGCAACGTGGTATTGATCCGTCCCTGTTAGCAACCCCTAGGTAGGATCATGTACCTAGGTTGCCTAGAGGGTGAAGAGGACAGGACACCAAAAAAGATGTTGGAGGTATACCCCCTACTCTTGCCCTTGTGGCTGTTCTGCCATTATTTATGCCCCAGGCTGAAGCTGTTATGCCATGACCCCTGATGGGCGGCACAGCGCTGTTCCCTGGAGAAAATAAAACCAATTAAATATTGATTCTGAGGGTTTATAAATAGGCCTCCATCCTTCGGCTGTAATTTTCCCTTTCCATTCCTTCTCCATCACCCAGACCGGCACACACAATCCTTGTCCCCCGATGTCCCCGCAGTGGGTATTAATAGCCGCCCATTGTAATGTATTCTCTTTATCGGAGACGGGGAAGGGAAAGTATTGTGTAAACAGAGAATAACACACATTACAAAGCATCTGACGGCTCTACCCTCGAGAAGCAAGCCCGGAATTGATTTTTTCATTTTATTTCAATCTAGGAAACATTTTCACATCTTTGTCTCTCGCACTAAATTAGTTAATGCTCGGAAAAGAAAACTCATTAGATTTCTTCCGACTCTGCTGAGAGCTTTACACCAGCGGATCTCGTGCTGCTTAAAATAAGTCGCCGAGAAATTTAGCCAAGAATAGACCTTCAGCCCGGGAAGGGTTATCGTGACCCAAGGCCGGTAGAAGAGCTTTGTCAGAATTTGCGGCATTGATAATTGCTCTAAATAAGGAATGTTTCAGAATCGTTCATAGCACATCAGGAATATCAACTGTGTCAGCCACCTACACATGCGGCCCAGGTAATTGTTTAGCGCCCTCTATTCCGGTCTCCAATGTTTCCTCCTAGTCCTCCAGTACAGCATGTCTTTATCTGTCCGGGAGCTCCTTTGTGAACTGATGTCAAATTTATCACTTTGAACCCTAGCGCACATGGACCTTTGCATTCAGTTCGAATTAGTTCAAAGATCATCTGCAGTATGATGTCAGTTGATCGGTTTGGACTGGTGTACAAAGACCTTGGCTTTAGTTTCCACTGACAAGTTTCGCTGGGATGTTAACTAAATTAAACTCAAAGCAAACCAAACTCAACAGTCTGTGTACACTAGTCCTTACATTACCTGTGCTGTGCTTAAAGCGGATCCGAGATGAAAAACTAACTATAACAAGTAACTTGCCTATATATCTTATCTAAAGTTTAGATAGTTTACACAGCATATCTATCTGCAAAAGTTTCAAAAGTGTATGATTATTTATTCCTGTGATACAATGAGGGCAGCCATGTTCTGTTTGTCACATTGTCACAGGCAGAGGGATGGAGATGCTATCAGCTTGCCTGTGAGAAAACTTCACTCCCCTCTCCTCCTCCCTCCACCCCTCTCCCTCTGAAATCAATGGCTAGTAACCTCCTCTTCCTCCTGCCCAGACTGAGCTCCCATAAGCCCTTGCTACTGTCTGAAAACGCCAAGGCACTGTGAAAAGCTGTGGGCGAGGCTTGTTTAGTTGATAGGGAATTCAAGTATTAAAACAAAAACAAAAAAGTATTTGGCTTGAGGAATGCCCTATAAACTATATGACAGGAATACAATTATGCAGTGAGTAAAAGTTTATCTCGGATCCACTTTAAGCCATTCTGTCAATGTCCCGTCATTTTACACTGTGAACATCAGGGCTGACGCAGGGGTTTGATGTTAGTTCTTCCATGATGCTGGCTAAATCCCTTGAGGTTTGGGGTCCAGGTGATCTCAGGCAGGTCCACTTTTTTATTTGTGTATATAGAGATATATCTCAGATTATGAATACACTCACAATTTCCATTGAATGTGTTCACATCCACCGCTAGCACAGGGACCTCAAAATGAGATTGTCTGTGCCAGGGATGGTTGGAATTGCTGATTTCTGATTCAGCGGAAATTCCGCCGATACAGATTTCCGTTACCGCTGTATTCCGACGGTATTTAGCAGTGTTCTGACGGTATTCCGATTTCCGGGGATTTACGTTTTCCGTGGAAAATTCCACCTACCACTAACCGCACTACAAATCCTCATTCTCTGACTGGCTTATACATTCTAAGTCTTCTGATTGGCTTAAAATTACCGACTATTAGTATGGCGGATTTCCACAGAAATATCCGCTACCGCTGACCGCCCTACAAATCCCGATTCTCTGATTGGCTGATTCATCCCAAGTCTTGTGATTGGCTTAAAATGACCAACTATTGGTTCAGCGGATTTCCGCAGAAATTTACGGTACCACTTACCGCACTACACATCCTTATCCTCTGACTGGCTGATTCATCCCGAGCCTTCTGATTGGCTTAAAATTACTGATTATCGGTATAGCGGAAATTTCCATGATTTCCGACATTCCACATTCCGCATACTAATTTCCACGTACCGCATTCCGAGGCAAAAATGTGATTTCCGATCGAAGTGCGTAAATTTGCGTTCCGCGGAATTGGAATGAGCATCCCTAGTCTGTGCACAGCTCACCCGGTTGATGTGTGGAAAGGACAAAGATTTTTGAAGGTTTTGTGTTTATCCGCTGGTTTCCTGTAAGTTTCAGGCGAGTTCCCTTCAAAGTGAAACCAGCAGCATTTTTAGCCTCCATGACATCTCAATAGCACTGTAAAAATGCATGCTAACAATGTGGCTTATTACTATAAAAATTCCATTCTATCTCTTTTTACATTTCAATGTTTGTTAGAGGCTTTTATTGCCCTACTTCTGTGGCCTGCCATCTGCAGAAAGTGCAGGCAGATAAGGACTGCTGTAATTAGCAGTAGCAATGAGAAAACAAAAGCTTTCATCAGCAGGGGGTGGGAAGACAGGACACTGTTTCAAACAGTTTAGAGAAGTCACATTTGATTACATTCACACCTTCCCCTGGATAAATAAGGGCAGATTGAAGGGGAGGGGAGAATGGGAGCTCCTACAGCTATAAGAATCTAGGACACACTGCAGGAAAAAAAAGCTGCTTCGATCCCTTTAAATTTTTACTGCATATTTCTAATGCCCTTTCCCCCAGTGCCCCTCACAGGCTAGTTATTAGATCTGCCATGTCTCCGTGTTTTCTCTGAGCTAAAGAGGAAAGCAAGTCAGAGTCTAACTTTAACTGATTCCTCTTCAAATGGTAATTCTGCCCAGAGCCAGTTTTAGTTTCTAAGTGCTTCTTTCATATGGAAATAAACAGTAAATTGAACTTAAATAGACATCTTAAATGGACATCCTTTCCCCAAGGCTAGGAGTTTGGAAGATGGGAAAAGCAGAGGGATCTGGCAATTCTCCTCTATTCCACTTACAATTAGCCAAACTCTGCAAGTAAACAGATATGAAAACTGTTTTTAATATTGCTGTTCCTCTATTGTTCAATGCAAATGATTCATCTAAGCCGCTATAACAACTAATAATCCTATATTTGGAGAGACAAGTTTGAAGACAACAAATATAAAAGAGTGTGGATTGCAATTTTTAGTCATTTATTCGATCATTTGTGTTAGCTATAATTACTACTAATAACAGCACAGGCAATTTTGTTTTAGGGATTTCCATTTACTGTTACTGTTAATGCCTTACAGCTGGGAACATCAGACTTGGGAGAAGGACTTGGGAATAGGGGTTGAGAATGCAATGCCAAGCAGCAGCCGCTAAAGTAACTAAAATTCTGGGATGCATAAAATGGAGAATAAAATCGCAAGATGCTAGTATACTACTTCCTCTGTATAAATCACTTGTGAGCCCCCTTCTGGAATATGGCATATAGTTTTGGTCACCACACCATATGAAGCTAATTAACATACTAGAACAGGTACAAAGATTGGCAACTTAATGAATCAGAGATTTGGAACATTTCACTTACCAGGAAAAGTTTGTCAAACTGGGCATATTTAACTGGAAGATGACTGAATAATGGCTTGAATAACATGTATAAATACATCAGAGGGCAATACCGAAGCTTGGCAGATGAGCTTTTTGTTCCTAAACCTTAGGGTACAACAGACAAAGGGATCTGCGTATGGAGGAACATAGTTTTTGCTACATGTTTAGAAAGGGGTTGTTTACAATAAAAGTGATTCAAATCAGTAACATCTAACCTCAGGAAGTACCGGATGCTTTCCTTGCATTGAATGGCATCCACAGCTATAACTACTAGGTAATTCCCGGGAAAGTTTATCCAGGGATTTTATTTGACTGCCAACTGACTAAGCCTTAGGCCCCTTTTACACAGTCACTTTGAGTTGGCCTATTTTGTCCAACGCTACGCCAATGAAAGACTATGGGGCTTGTCATACCTAGCGTGGTGCAATGCACTCTGCTGGAAATGCCCGATTTGCCGCAAAAGCAGCATGCATGTATATGATCGTAATCAACTAATTACGATTACGTGAAATTACGCATAGATTTTTGCAATTACGCCTATACATAATTACAAATTGTTAATTCAATTTACTTTTTATAACCATTCGTAATTACGCCTGAATTTACATGTAAATTTGTGCTGACTTTGGCGGTAAATAGAAACGCCCCCATACATGCTATTGATACTAAGGCCTGGTTCACATTAGCGGTGGCCGTCCGGAATCGCCGTGCCGGAGCCGGACCGCTTGCAGAACGGACGGAACGGACGCACGGCATGGCAATGAAAGCCTATGCGTCCGTTCACATGCGTCCGTTCTGCCGGACCGGAGCCGGACCGGATCTGGACTCCGGCGTCCGTTCCAACATGCGCTATTTTTGGGTCCGGCTCCTCCGGCAGCCGTATCCGGGGCGGAGCCGGACTGCACCATCCGGCCAATACAAAGCAATGAGAACCGGAGAGCGCACAACACACTGGCTAAAAATCCGGATGTTCTACCCCACTTCCTATGCGGATTGTTGCGGCGATTTTGGATGGGGACACATGGGCAAGCATTTTGGAGTGGAGCAGCAGTGACTTTACACGAGCTGGAGATGTTGGCAGCATGTCGGAGGTGGAGGTGAGTGCTAAACAGCAGAGGGCCTGATTCCACAGGTCCCCCTTCTGCTGACCTCCCAGACCCCAACATTTTATTTGGTTTGTACTTAACTTTTGCCAAACGGATCCGGATCGCATCCTGATGAACACCTGATGCAACCTGACCGGATCCGGTCCGGATCCGGTCAGGTCATCCGGTCCGTTTGGCAGACAACCGCAAGTGTGAACCGGGCCTAAGATTGCTGCATATGTTAAGGTGAATACAAGTGGGCACAACTCGAAAAAAGTTTATGAGAAAATTGATTTCAAAAATGCAAAGCAAAATGGTTTTTAAACTCAGAAAATTGACAGTTTAAAAAACATTTTTCTTTGTATTTTTAAAATCAATGTTCTCAAAATTTACAAGATCTTTTTGAACAATTCTTTTATTTATAACTCATACTCACTATTCTCCTTAAAATATGTAGCAATTGTGGTAGCAATGGCATGTATGGGGGCTTAGCTGTTCACCTCCAAAGTTGGCACGAAATTATGTGTAAATTCATGCAAAATTACGAATGCTGACAATTACATACAAAACTAATTACGCTTTTCCCAAAAATTTCGTATTACAATGCGTAATTGTGAATAATGATGCGCAATTACGCATGGGCGTAATTTCTGGTCATCACTAAGCATGCACAGCCACGTACCGCGAAAGTCTATGGCGACGCAGGTGTTTTTTTCATTTTCAGTGAGAATACGCAGAAGCTTCTTTTTTAAATGCACTTCCATGCAATTTGAATTCCAACCACAGGAAGTGAGCCCCACTTCCTGCTTGGCCTGCAGCCAGAGTGGAGATTACAGCGCGCTGCAGCAGTAATCACCTTACGCAGTGTGAAACCGTCCTAAAGGTTTTTCAACTTCTGCTGGATCAAGTGGGATATATCTGAGCCCAGGACAGTAATGTACATCCACTACAAGGATCGGCACCACACAATGTATTTATAGCTCAATGCTCTTTTATTATATCAATAGTGGACCTAAGCCCGTTTAAAAATGGGCTAGGTCTGTCATTGCGCATGCGCTCGCCGTGCACGCACATTTCCGCCGCGCGCTCCCGTCGCCAGTTGCCTGTCACTTTTTTTCATGATATAATAAAAGAGCATTGAGCTATAAATACATTGTTTGGTGCCGGTCTTTGAAGTGGATATACATTTGTGACCCCGTGGTACTGGGGAGAGGACCTGGGCACACCATTAAACGCTTTTTGATTCTTTTTGGCGCTCCTGGATCTATGCTTTTGTAAGGACGATAATGTACCAATTTTTATTTATTTATCATTCTTTATTCGGGTTGAATTTGATTGAGGGATGTCTTTTTTTTTTACAACCAAACTAACTATGTAACTAATGTTAGAATCCAGAAGTAGTAAATCATAAATGAAAAAAGAAAATAGTTTTTCTCTTTTGATTTTCTTTAAACCTGTATCTTTTTCTTGAGACGTTGTGTCACTGCCAGTCTGATTGTGTATAGGTTACAGTCGTATTCTAAACAACTGACCGAGTGTGTCTCTTTGTCCTACAGTGCTGATGGAGAGTTTGCCATCACCCACATGACCAAAGCGCACCTGTTTCACACGGGGAAAGTCGAGTGGGTCCCACCCGCCATCTACAAAAGCTCCTGCAGCATTGACGTGACCTTCTTCCCATTCGACCAGCAGAGCTGCAAGATGAAGTTTGGTTCCTGGACGTATGACAAGGCCAACATAGACCTGGAGAGCATGGAGCGTAATGTGGACCTTAAGGACTACTGGGAGAGCGGGGAGTGGGCAATTGTCAACGCTGTTGGGACGTACAACTCTAAGAAATACGATTGCTGCACTGAAATCTACCCTGATATCACCTACTACTTCATTATTCGGAGGTTACCCTTGTTCTATACCATTAACTTAATCATCCCATGCCTCTTGATCTCTTGCCTTACTGTCCTTGTATTCTACCTACCATCCGATTGTGGAGAGAAGATTACGCTGTGCATCTCAGTGCTTTTATCTCTCACCGTGTTCCTTCTACTGATTACAGAGATCATTCCGTCCACGTCCCTTGTGATCCCCTTGATTGGGGAGTACCTTCTGTTCACCATGATTTTTGTCACCCTCTCTATTGTCATCACCGTGTTTGTTTTGAATGTGCACCACCGGTCTCCAAGTACTCACAAGATGCCTCTTTGGGTGCGATCCGTCTTTCTGGACCACATACCCAGGTGGCTCTTCATGAAGCGGCCACCGGCTCCGGTGGAGGAGATCATCAGCAGCCAGTATGACCCACCAGAGCTTAAACTCAGTACCTCCAAATACTGGATGGAGACTGATGTGGATGAGAAGTGGGGGGAACCAGAGGCTGAACTGCAGCCGTGTCATGTCCACCACATGTCCTCTCACAATCACAACCTTCAATATCGATATGACTATAACCATCCAGTGCCTGGGGGCCAGTGCCAGACCCCTCGTCAGGGGAAGGTGGAGAATATGGAACCCAACTTCTTGCTCTCTCCGAGCATTTTAAAAGCTTTAGAAGGAGTTCATTACATAGCAGATCACCTGAGGGCCGAGGATGCCGATTTTTCTGTAAGTACAATGTGGCTAAATAGAAGAATTAATTGATTGGTGCTAAAAAATACTATTTTAAAACAAAACCGAACCCAAGCTCGGGCTCAAAATCTGTGACTTACTATTTAGAGAGGGAAGCCTCAGGATCCTAATAAGGCTTCCCTCGGTTCTAACAAGCCCTCCATTGCTGAGCTTGGCCCCCTTCACTTCGAGGCCACACAGCTCCTCTTCCTGGTTTATGTGCACGCAATGGCCGCGCAAGCCTACCCCCGCATGCTCAGTAGCATGGAGCTTGCGGCTCTGTGCTACTGCGTGTGTGCGGGCAAGCTCAGTCAGCTACTGCGCGCACTTGAACCAGGAAGAGGAGCTGCGCGGCCCCCAAAGTGATTAGAGACAATGCCTTGTCGCTAATCTTCCAGGGCGCCGTGCTCAGCAACGGGGCACCAAGGAATAGCAACGGAAGCCTCAATAGGATCCTGAGGCTCCCCTCTATTTAGCTAAGTGTCTGATTTTGTGTACCCGAGCATCGGCTCGGGTACACTTTAAAGAGAAACTCCAACCTAGAATTGAACTTTATCCCAATCAGTAGCTGATACCCCCTTTTACATGAGAAATATAATGATTTTTACAAACAGACCATCAGGGGGCGCTGTATGACTGATTTTGTGCTGAAACCCCTCCCACAAGAAGCTCTGAGTACCGCGGTACTCTGGGCAAACTGCCACAATGTAACAATGTTCACAGACAGGAATTAGCTGTTTACAGCTGTCTCTAACAGCCAAAACAGGTAGGAGCAGCTACATAACCTGCCCACAGTAAAAATGTCACCATGTAATAAATGTCAGAATGTAAATCGGGGAGAGGAAAGATTTTACAATGAGCAAACACTGACTAAATCATTTATACATAATTATGGTAAAAAATGAAGCCATTTTTTTACTACATTATTTTCACTGGAGTTCCTCTTTAAAGTGTCATTTGTGATAAATAATGTTATCAAAAATATTACTTACCCAAATTTGAAGTTCATGAGATTCTTTGGCTTCCTGGGTGGCTATACTTAGCAGGATGAGTCTTTCCAGAGAAAACCTTACCACCTTCAGAAACTAAAATCTGGAATGAGTCATATCGCTAAGAAGGTTAATGAGGCATTTAACTATATATAGAAGTAAATATATACAGTGTGTATCTTATACTGTATATATTTACTTAAAGATACAAGGGAGGAGGTATCAATTGCCACACTTAAAGAGACACTGAAGCGAGACTAAATCTCGCTTCAGCTCTCATATATAGCAGGGGCACGTGTGCCCCTGCTAAAACGCCGCTATCCCGCGGCTGCACGAGGGTCCCTTCACCCCCAACCCACCCCCCGCAAAAGTTGGTCGGAAAGTTGGTCGTAGGATTTGTCTTCCTGGAGGCAAGGCTAACGGCTGCAGCCCTGCCTCCAGTCGCGTCTATCAGACGTGCATCGCCGCCTCTCCCTCTCAGTGAAGGAAGACTGAGAGGGGCGGGGGAGAGGCGGAGATACGCGCGTGGGGCAGGGCTGCGGCGGTTAGCCCTGCCCCAATGCGGAAGCGCTCCCCCGCATTACGGAGGGGATTTGGGGGGACAGGGACCCCCGTTAAGCCGCGGGATAGCGGTGTTTTAGCAGGGGCACACGTGCCCCTGCTATATATGAGGTCTGAAGCGAGATCTATTCTCGCTTCAGACTCTCTTTAAAGGAAATGGGAAGATTATGGAGGCTACCAAGTTTATTTCCTTTTAAACAAGGCCAGTTGCCTGGCAGCCCTGCTGGTCTATTTGTCTGCAGTAGTGTCTGAATCACTTACCTGAAACAAGCATGAAGATAATCTTGTCAGATGTGATCACTGATGCACAATGCTGCGGTAATATTGCTGTGCACAGGAAGAGCACAACACTATTACCGCTACTACTGACAGCAGGTTACTACGAGTTACACGATTAGCGTATATTACTCAAATATCACGGTCTGTGCCAATAGTGTAACTCGTGGTAGCCTACTGACAGTAGTAACAGTATTATCACTGTGCACTGTATGTGCACAACAATAATACCACAGCTTCATGCATCATCCCCTTAATGAGGAACATAAACACATATGTAATAAAGGGGTGCCTGGAAATTTGAGGACCCAGATAAGCCGATAGTAGAATATCAGTAAATTTACCAACATTCTACTATTAAAGTGTAAAGAAGGATTGTAAAATATCGGTATTAAAGAGACACTGAAGCGGAAAAAAAATATGATATAGTGAATTGGTTGTGTACTATGAATAATTACTAGAAGATTAGCAGCAAAGAAAATATTCTCATACTTTTATTTTCAGGTATATAGTGTTTTTTGTAACATTGCATTATTCTATAATATGTGCAGATTACACAACACTCAGCATTCAAAATGAGTCTTTCAGAGCAGTCTGTGAACTAATGACCTCTCCGGTCATTAGTTCACAGACTGCTCTGTGGAAAAGTAAATAGTCCAGGAACAGTTGAGATAATAAAAGTCAGATAACAGCGCTCTCCATGACTAACTTAGTTGGAGAGCTTAATGGCTTGTTTGCATAGAGATAACAACTGGAGTTTCTCAACTCTTCCTGTACTGGAAACAATTACACTGATGTATCTGATCCCCCTCCCACCACACGAACACCCTACCTGATGCCTAATAACCACCAAACCCCCTCCCACCACACAAACACCCTACTTGACGCCTAACCTTAAACCCCCCTCCCACCACACAAACACCCTACTTGACGTCTAACCTTAAACCCCCCTCCCACCACACAAACACCCTACTTGATGCCTAATATGCCTAATAACCACCAAACTCCCTCCCACCACACAAACGCCCTACTTGACGCCTAACCTTAAACCACCCCCATGCCTAACCTTAGCCACCTCCCCCGCCGCCAGTCGTCACCCCTACCGCAAAAGTAAAACAAAAATGTAATCTGAAATAGTGGCATTAAGCGTCATTTGGGCACCAAAATTTCTCCTCAATACCGCTTTTTCAATAGGCGCAATAGCGGTGCCCAAACTTCTGCTGTTAGTGGGGTGGTGCTCCTCTGGCCCTTGGTCCGTATGGGATTGCCTATGTTCTCCAGGGGGAGACTGCAGCTGATGAATTTTTAACTTTCTGGCAGTGTTGTGCATGTGCCTCAAAGCATGCTGGGAGACATAGTTCATAGCAGCGAGAACATCTCTGTACTCACATCCATGGACTAAATTGTGCAACTGCTGTCTCTCCCTGGAGAAGATGGCAAATACCATATGTATCGGAGTAGGAGGAGCAGCACCCCATAGGTAAGTAATGCCCTTTGCCCCAATCCCGATCCCCACCCCCCCAATGGCACTCTCCATTATGAACCTCCCTTATAGGAAAGTACTTTTTTTTCTGCTCAGTTTCCCCAAGGGCCCTTTCACACTGGCGTGGTGTGGCAAATTGCCACACTGCTAACACAGTCTAATTAAACCCTATGGGGAAGTTCATACTTCCCAAGTTGCGGTACACTGTGCCGGAAGTCCCCAATCTAACGCTAGCGCAGAGCTATGCTACCGTGCGGGATCCGTGGCAACCCGGAAGTCATGTTAGTCTATGGCGAGTCACTTTTTTATTAAAAGTTGATGTCACGGCATGCATGCGCGGAAGTGTATTTTTACAAAAGCAGGAAGTGACTGCAAGCGCATGTCACTTCCTGCTTGGCTGGTGGCCAGACAGGGAACACTGCATACTAACGTGGTGTATCCTGAAGGCCTGTTGGCCCACGCACCGAAATGCAGTTTGAAGTGTGAAACCCGCCTGAGTCTCAGACTGGCTGAATGTGGTCACATGATACACAGGCTATGAAGAAGAATTACGTCCCAGCATTACATGGTAGGGCAGCCAAAGAAGAACAGCGATCTGTAAATGATGTTAAATATTTGCATGTACGGCATATCTAAATATTTTTATTCTCATAAAGCCTGAAATGTGTTTAACTCATGTTCTGCTCCATTCTGCCTAGGTGAAAGAAGACTGGAAGTACGTGGCCATGGTCATAGACCGGATATTCCTGTGGATGTTCATCATCGTCTGCCTGTTAGGGACAGTGGGATTATTTCTGCCCCCGTTCTTGGCTGGCATGATCTAGGATTTTATCACAATTACTAGACCTGTTTTTTTTTTAGGCTGAGATTCGCTCATTTTGTTTTTTGCCTGTAGCAAACAAAGAACTCTAGGAGGACAATGCTGCTTACATCTCAGGCTCGTGGACTCAAAGGCTTACCGAAACATGCATCACTGACTCCGCCCCTGAGGAACTGTGGGACAAGTCACTGACAAATAGCAGTATGCTCCTAAATAAA
The DNA here is from genome assembly GCF_040937935.1 of Hyperolius riggenbachi. NCBI lineage: Eukaryota > Metazoa > Chordata > Amphibia > Anura > Hyperoliidae > Hyperolius > Hyperolius riggenbachi. The sequence goes on along the minus strand of NC_090649.1, from coordinate 58,591,496 downwards.
ACAAATGTTTGAGATTAGTTAATATGGCTCTTATGTGTCTAATTATTTTCTGATAAAGTAGTAGGTCTGGAGTGGCACACCTTGCCGTTTAAATGAGTGGGTGCATAACCCAGGTGTCAAGTCACACCAAAACGTTATAGTAGAGTCAAAGGTCGGTTAGTACACCAATTTGTAGATTCCAAATATTTAATTCTTCACATCAAAAGTCAACACACAGTTTGACAATTGTTTCAGGGCCATGGAGGGTACCATTCATCAGAAAGTGCAGACTATACCAAGACTATCGTATAGTCTGCACTTTCTGATGAAGGGGACCCTCCGTGGCCGCGAAACATTTGTCAATCTGTGTGTTGACTTATGATGTGAAGAATTAAACTACTTCGGAATCTACAAATTAGTGTACTAACCGACCTTTGACTCTACTAATGATTTTCTGAAGCCTGTGACCCCCAGCAAGGAAGAAAATACTCAGAATGTTTCAAATTATCGTTTTACCTACTTTTGAGTACTTTTTCAAATACTGTGTTAAGTGTTGAAAAACATTTTGTAGAGAAGGTGAAACATTATCTTCTGGGTTTTCTGCCAGGAGATCATTTTTTTTATCTTCTCTAATAAATGATCTCTGGAAGTTTGTAAGGACTAGCATAGGATTTGAAAACGAGGGAAGAAATCATTGTACATTAGGCAAAGCTTGACATGTTCTAGGATTTATCTTCTTGTTTTGACAATATACTCGGCCCTCAGGGCATTCACTGGCCAATAGGCAGTTAAGTTTTTCTCCTAGGAGATAATTTTTCATCTCGATTTAGAATGGCTTTCCAGTACTTTGCAATGGAAAAAGTACCAACAAGTAAGTGAAACAGTACTGCCAAAATTATTTATAGTATGTTTTTGTTTGCCGGTGGTTTTGAAAGGTGTTTTATTGACATGTTTGTTAATATCGCCTTGGAGAAAAGTCAGGAGAAAAGGATAATTGCATATGGGCCATTGTGCCTAGAAGACTTTCATAAACTACTACGCTGTTCTGGAAGGAAACCCAGGAAATATTTTTTTTTAATCTTCTCCTAAACAAAGCTAGTAGCATAAGAATCTATGGCCCATATGCAATTAACTTTTTCTGCTAGGAGATAATTGTTCATCTTGCAATTGAAAAAGTAAGTAAGTGTAAAGGTACTATGAAAATATTTGGAGTATTTTCTTGATGGTGGTTTAAAAGGCATTTTATTGACACGTTGTTAAAATATCACCTAGTAGAAAAATCAGAAGGAAAAGTTAATTGCATAGGGGCCTTTGTGGGGAAAGGGGTTGGGAAGAATGAGCTGAACATGCATTTTTCTCCCTCTCTTTTTGTCTACCCCAATGATGCTACTCCTAGGATGTTGGCGCTGTGTGTGGGCACTGGAGATTCAGCTGATCACTGAGGATCAGAGCCCCCAACTATGAGGAAGGGACAAAAAGGAGAAAGAAAAATATGAAAACAGGATATCACTGCATCACCTGTAGCTCAAACACTTCCATCTACATTCTTGAAGAGTAATATCTATTATTCAGGATCAGTGATATATGGTGGTTTCTGGATACAGGAGAGATTTGGAGCAACTTAGTATGCTTGTTAATTTATACCTGGCATTTGTTTTAGTTAAAGAAATCTTCTTGAAATGAAAAAAAAAAAACATGATATAATGAATTGCATGTGTAGTATGGATAATGAATAGAACATTAGTAGCAAAGAAAAGAGTCTCAGTTTTGTAGCTTTTTTTTTACAACATTGCATCATTCTGTCATACTTGCAGTTTACAAACCACAGACTACAAAACCGAGCAGAGCTAATGACCCTTTGAACTTTCCTGCAGTAAAACTTTATCTCAACCTATCTCTTACCATTTTTGTTTAAGTGCTTCAGAAAACAGGACTGTCTTTAACCCAAGTTGGGTCAGAGAGCTCAGAGAAGCTCTTTTGCATAGATAACAATTGAAGTTTCTTAACTCTTCCTGTACTGGAAACAATATGAGACTCATATCTGTGCTACTAATGTTCCATTTCTTAGCTTTACTACACATGCAAATCATTATATCATAAGTTTATTTTTGCTTCAGGTTTGCGTTAAACAATTTATCAGGGGTTCACCATTTATTCTTAGCAGATGAACCTGTTGTAGGCTTTCTGGATCCCGCCATCACATCTTCTGTTTTATTGCATCAATAATACAGAAAATCATCAGTGAAGAGTGGAGCCCAGACTATGGAGGAGAGCAGAGAACCACAGAAAACAGTAGTAGGTTAGATTTTCTTACTTCCTGTCTGGACAGGAAGTGCAGGAATTTTTCACAAATGAGGGACATAGAACAGCAATAAAAATCAATAAGTGATTCTAACCACGTCTCTCACTATCCAGTACTAGAATGGGCACTTGTTTCCCAAATATGGCCTTTAAATAGTAATTTAACAGTTGGATTCAGACAATGTTAAGATATGGAAGATGTGACACTTTCCCAGCACTTAGAAAGAGATTAACACAGCACAATGGTGCAAATGTGCACACAAATTTACTAATACATTTTGCTTCACATAAATAATGAGACTGTATCTACCACACAGACCATATCAATACATCTTTATTCATTATACACTAAATATCATAAAACCCCAATTAACGAGTACTGCCGTTCCCTACTGAAAGCTCCTCCAAGGCTTCAAGTGCGTAAACATGACTTATTATAGAAAATGATCCTGAGCGTGATTTTTTATTAATTTGGCATTTTATACGGTGAATTCCAGTCTCTGAAAATGAATATTCCTATGAGAACATATGAGAGTTTGTGAAAGTCTTCTAGACACAGATTGCCCTGAGGGTTGAGTATATTGTCAAAACAAGGAATTCAATCCTAAAACATGTCAAGCTTTGTCCTAATGTGAAACGACTTCCCTCGTTAGCCAAATCCTATGCTACTCCCTTACAAACTTCACAAAATAGATGACCATGAGATAAAAAAAATCCTCTTATTAGGACATCGGGACCTTGGATCAGAACTCAACGTTCACAACTTTGGATCATAACTTCTGGTTCACATGGTTAACCACTCATGCCTAACAACTGGCTTTTACGGGTCGTTACTGTTCCAGGAGAGTAATGGGGCAATACTAGCAGAAATTAAGGCATGGATTTCTCTGATGGCATTCAGACGGACGTGATCAGCAGATCATTGGGTCAAAGCTGAGTGTAACTGAGTGCCACATCTTATAGCCATTTGTTGGATGCAGGTGAACTCACAGTGAATGTCAATGGTTTTTTTTTAATTTCTCATTTAAAGAGATATGTCACGCTGGTTGAGAAAATAGGCAATCCTATCAGTCCAGATCTGTATGTTTCAAGGATTTTTGCAACCGCCATCTTGCTATATTGTGCAAAACTAAACACAACCATTTCATAGGGTTCTCAAGAGCTAAATAATGAATGGCCGTATTGGTTTCATGACCTCTCTAGAAGTGTAGGGAGGGTTGCACTGCTTCATGCTTTGTGAGGGTGAGGGCATGCAAATGGGGAGTTTGGGGGGGGCGGGGGTGTTATTGGGTTGTCTGTACAGTAGTAAGTAAACCAGAGGAGTACTGATTTTATGGTTAGACAGCTGCTATTTGAGCTCCCAGGTAGTTCTAAGCCTTCAAAGCCATTTCCAGACTGAAACAAATGAAGACACTAAATTTGCCTCAGCATTGACACATAGGGCCCAGTCCAATCACCTTTTCTCCTAGCAAATACATTTTCATCTTCTGTTTAGAATTATTTTTCAGCACACTGTAATTGAAAAAGTACCAAAAGTTGGTGAAAAAGTCCTGTCAAAATTATATTTTGGCTGAAAAGGTATTTTATTGAAATATCACCTAGTAGAAACCTTAAAGTGAACCGAAACTGAACTCCCCCCCCCCCCCCCCCAAAAAAAGAGTTTCACTTACCTGAGCCTTCTACAAGCCCCCTGCAGCTGCCCTGTGCCTACGCCAGGACAAGCCGATACTGCCGTCCCCTGCAGCAAGTCAGTTTCCTTTTTGCCGACTGGCCAGTTGATAGCCATGACTCGCTGCTGGGGACTGGAGGATCGGTGTGTCCCGGCACAGAACCAGGGCAGCTAAACGGGGGCTAGTAGAAGGCCCAGATAAGTGAAACTTTTTTGGGGGTCAGCTTAGGGTCACTTTATGAGAAAAAGTGAACTGAATTAGGCCCATAGAGCTTGATTCATTAAGCTGCACTGCTAAAGCAGCACACCTTAATGTGAAGGAGCAGCCACAAATGCATGCCTTACATAGCAGCGCTCACTGCCATGTAAGAAGTGTGCCTTCCTTAGATAGAACTATAGTTACTATGCTTAGATAGAACTATAGTTACTATGGAAGACATGCTCCTATCTAAGGAAGGCGTGCTCCTTACATAGCAGTGAGCGCTACTAAGTAAGGCATGCATTAGTGGCTGCTCTTTCACATTAAGGTGTGCTACTTTAGCAGTGCAGCTTAATGAATCAAGCCCATAGTCAGCTGAAATTAGAAGTTACATTACTTTGAATAAACACTGCCATCTAGTGGTCTTGGAAGTTCTCCAAAACGTGGGAAGGAATCCCTCTCCCTGATGTACATCCTGAAATGTATCTCACACAGAGGCATCTTTCTGTAACGACCCGTAATCACGAAGAGATCATGTGCGACAAACATTTTTTGCGATATTGCACAACATCTTTTAATGAAAATTAATTCAGGCTTTGTTCAAATCTAAAATCGAAATCACAACAGTAATCGATTTTGTGGGCAATTCCCCCCCCCCTTCCCCCTCCTGACGCTCGGGTGCTCGTTGCAGTTTTTATAATGCGCTTTAGCAGAGCGATTGTGTTTTTTCACTTCCCGGCGTCAGTCAGGAAGGGAACTCTTTGACCCGGAAAAGAATAAACACATTGGGCCTGATTCACAAAGCGGTGCAAACTTTTTCGCGGACTTTTGCGCGCGCAAAGTGCCGCGATTTGCGCAATCGCGGACTTTTGCGCGCACAATTTGCCGCGATTCGCGCGAATCGTGGCAAATTGCGCGCGCAAAAGTCCGCGATCGGGCGAATCGCGGCACTTTGCGCGCGCAAAAGTCCGCGAAAAAGTTTGCACCGCTTTGTGAATCAGGCCCAATGTGTTTATTCTTAAAAGCGCTGGGGAAATCCCTATGTAAAGCGCTTTTTCATACGATTTGCGACTTTCTTATACCTTCCATTGAGGCAAAACGCCTCAAAAATGGTCCATGCAGCGCTTTGCTGAGCGGATCGGAAACGAAACCGCTCAGATGTGAACACTCTCATAGGGAATCATTGCACAAGCATTTTAAGGCGATTTTCAAAATCGCCGGCGCTTGAAAAAAAGGTGTGAACGAGTCCTAAAAGATGTTTGACGATGCACTCCACGCGTGGAGTTAATTCGTTTTTGAATGATCGCCATGTCTGATTAAGTCGTGGAGGAGTGTTCCAATCCTCATTGACTTTCACAGGTTTTGCCACAATTGTTTAAGCAATCGTTTTTTTTCCGACAACACTTGCAGATTCAGCCAGATGGATCGGGGAATGATCGTCTGTCGGCCGAGAGCCCTGATCCATTTGGCTGTGATCCTGCAGTGGGTACTTAGCTTAAAGAGGAACTCCAGTGAAAATAATGTAAAAAGGTGCTTCATTTTTACAATAATTATGTATAAATGATTTAGTCAGTGTTTGCCTATTGTAAAATCTTTTAAATCTCTGATTCACATTCTGACATTTATCACATGGTGACACTTTTACTGTTGGCAGGTGATGTAGCTGCTGCTTGCTTTTTTTGGCAGTTGGAAACAGCTGTAAACAGCTATTTCCCACAATGCAACAAGGTTCACAGACATGAAATTGCCAGAAGCACCACGGTACTCAGAGCTTCTTGTGGGAGGGGTTTCACCACAATATCAGCCATACAGCGCCCCCTGATGGTCTGTTTGTGAAAAGGAAAGGAAACAGCACTGTTGCAAATTACAGAGGCGGAAGAGTCTCAATCTTCTAACTGTAATATTAAATACTTAACGCAGGAAGAAGTGAAGGCAAGACTAAATAAATTAAAAATAGACAAGGCACCTGGCCCGGATGGCATGCATCCTCGGGTCCTAAGAGAATTAAGGTCAGTTATAGCGAAGCCCCTTTATCTTATCTTTTGTGACTCTCTTGCAACTGGCAGAGTCCCAGTGGATTGGCGTACAGCCCACGTTTTCCCATTATTTAAGAAGGGCAAAAAATCAGATCCAGGAAATTATAGACCTGTAAGCTTAACATCAGTTGTATGCAAACTATTTGAGGGGTTACTAAGAGATACTATACATGACTTCATAGTAGAAAATAATCTTATTTCTCAGCATCAACATGGGTTTACTAAAGACAGGTCCTGTTTGACTAACATGCTCAGCTTTTATGAGGTAGTGAATACTAATATGGATATTGGGAATGCTGTAGAAGTGATTTACTTGGACTTTGCAAAGGCCTTCGACACTGTTCCCCACAGAAGTCTGGTGCAAAAGTTGAGGATGCAAGGACTGGGGAAGAGTCTGTGTGCATGGATAGGGAACTGGCTAATGGACAGAAAACAAAGAGTTGTGGTCAATGGATCGTACTCAAAATGGGAGACTGTTAGCAGTGGGGTCCCACAGGGGTCTGTACTGGGTCCAGTGCTCTTCAATTTATTTATTAATGACCTAGTAGATGCAGTAGTGAGCAATGTTGCTATTTTTGCAGATGATACAAAATTGTGCAGAATCATCAACTCTCAGGAAGATAGGGTCATATTGCAACAGGATCTGGATAGGATGGCTATAT